>NC_082728.1:1732115-2032115 GCF_030144855.1 Hypanus sabinus
TGCTACACGCCCAACTCCAGGAAAAATGACAAGAGCAGCACAGCGACCTCTTTATGACCTTCGTCAATCTGACCAAGACATTTGATACGGTCAGCAGAGATGGCTTATAGAAGATAATGGAGAAGTTTGGCTGCCCTAGCAGGTTCATCACGATTGTTCAGCAGTTTCACGATTGGCATGATGGTGAAAGTTTTGGATTATGGTGACGAGTCAGGAGCCTTTGCAGTAATGAATGGTGTGATGCAAGGATGCGTTCTCACCCCTACACTCTTTAGCATGGTCTTCTCTGCTATGCTGAATGATGCCTTCCGCGATTGTCCAGGATGGTATAAACGTCAGATACAGGACTGGCGGTGGGCTATTCAACTTCTGGCGTCTACAGGCTGTTACAAAGGTAAAGGAGACCGTCGTCAGAGACCTCTTATTCACTGATGATTGCGCCCTCAATGCAGCACAGAGCAGAAGATGCAGCGAGAAATGGACTGCTTTTCATGAGCCTGTGACAACTTTAGACTTACAATCAGCACCAAAAAGACACAAGTTATGTACCAGCCCACACCTGAAAAGCCCTACCAGGAACTACACATCACAGTAAAGGGGCAGAAGCTACTGGCAGTCGACAGCTTTACTTATCTGGGCAGTACTCTATCACGAGCAGTGAATATAGATGCAGAGATCAGCAACGAATTGCCAAAGCCAGTGCCGCCTTTGGGAGACTCTGTGAGAATGTATGGGAGTGGAGAGGACTCAGCCTTACCACCAAGCTGAAGGTCTACCGAGCAGTGGTTCTCACCACCCTCCCCTATGCCAGCGAGACCTGGACTGTCTACAGCAGACGCACTAAACAGCTCAACCACTTCCACTTGAGCTGCCTCTGCAGACTTCTCCACGTACGATGGCAGGACAAAGTCCCAGACACAGAGGTCCTGGAGCGGGCTAGCACCCACAGCGTCTACACCCTCCTGCAGAAAGCCCAAGCCAGATGGGCTGGCCATGTCGTCAGGATGTCTGACAGTCGACTCCCAAAACAGCTGCTGAATGGAGAGTTGAGCCAGGGCAAGCGCTCAGTTGGAGGGCAGAAGAAATGTTTCAAAGACTGCCTCAAAGTGTCCCTCAACATCAATCCCAGTAACTTTGAATTACTTGCTCTGGTGCCCAACCTGGTGGAGCAGGACCACTAAAGGAGCGTATGCAGCAGAAATCAGACGCACCGCAGAGGCTCAGAGGAAACGTGCCGCGCAAGGCTCGAGTTACCTCCACTTCCACTGCAGCACCTACCCTCATGTGTCCCACATGTGGGCGAGCTTTCAGGGCCCGGATTGGCCTCACCAGTCACCTCCAGACCCACAGTCACAAACCCTCCACCTGACAGAAGTCGACTCCAAAGGACGAACAACAACAACTCTCTCTCTACACCCACGAATGTGTGTCTAGGCGCAGTTATATAATCTACAAATTTGCTGATGACACATCTATTGCTGGCAGAATTTCAGTTGGTAATGAGGAGGTATACAGGAGCGAGGTAGTTCAGCTGGTTGAGTGGTGTCACCACAACAACAACCTTGCACCCAATGTCAGACTAAAGAATTAATTTTGGACATCAGGAAGAGGAAGTCAAGGGAACATACACTAGTCCTCATTGAGCAACAGAAAGGGTGAGCAGTTTCAAGTTTCTGGGTGTCAACATTTCTGAAGTTCTATCCTGGGCCCAACATATTAATGCAATTACAAAGAAGGCTCAACAGTGGCTGTATCCCATTAGGAATTTGACGAGACTTGGTATGTCACTAAAGACACTTGCAAATTCTACAGATGTACCATGGAGAGCATTCTTACTGGTTGCATCACGGTCTGGTGTTGAGGAGTCACTGCACAGAGTTGGAAAAAGCTGCAGAGAGTTGTAAACTCAGCCAATTCCATATGGGCACTAAAATCCCCAGCACCCAGGATATCTTCAAGGACCGATGCCCTCAAGAAGGTTGCATCCATCATTAAGGACAGCTATCACCCTGGACATACCCTCTTCTCATTGCTGCCATCAGGTTGCCTGAAGGCACATGCTCAATGTTGCAGAAACAGTTTTTTCCCTCTGCCAACAGATTTCTGAACGGACAATGAGTCCATGAATCTAGTCCTGATAAAGGGTCTCATCCCCAAACGTCGACTGTTTGCTCTTTTCCATAGATGCTGCCTGGCCTTCTGAGTTCCTACAGCATTTAGTGTGTGTTCAATGAATGCATGAACATCACCTCTCTCTCTTTTTGCACTATTTATAGTTTTTGAAATTATTATGTATTGCTGCTGCAAAACAACAAATTTTATGACATATGCCAGTGATATTAAACCTGATTCTGATCCTGTTTAAGGCATCAGGACCCACAGAAATCCTTCATTCTGAAAGACTGTCTATAATAAGAAGAGAATCCTCCAGGCTGCTGGAATCATATTTGACAGCCATTTTTTAAAAAAATTAGTAATGTTTGATTTACAAAGAACAGTTATTGCCCCTCAATCATCAGGTTCTTGAACCAAAGGGGATAACTTCACTCATCTTCACTTGCCCCTTCTTTGAAATGTTCCCAACCTATGGACTTTTCAAGGACTTTTCATCTCATGTTCTCAAAATATATAGATTATTTATTTAATATTATTATTCTTTACTTTTGTATTTGCACAGGGTTGTAAATGGTGACATGTATGTGCTTTGATAATAAATTTACTTTGAACTTTGAATTGACGGAGGTAAAGTTTTGTTGCTTCTGACTGTATTTCAAGACAAAGACCAGCCATTGAAAACAGCTGAATTGATTCATGCCCTTTCACAGTTTTGCAAAGCACTGTTCAGCTAGTGAAGTGCTTTTGAAGTGAAATCAATATTGTATGGACTGTGACAGCCAATTTTAGTACAGTAAACTCTCACTGATTTAATTAGTTCTTTTCTTCATAGGTTTATGAATAACAGACCTCCGGCTAATTCCCGGTACCAGCCCACTGCCTATGAACATGCTGCAAACTGTTATACACACGCAGTAAGTATTTCCTTTTCTGCCAGGGCTTTTCCTTGGGAAAAAGAGATGGAAGAGGAGTCTCTCAGAAATAAGATTAGATATCCGGGCTTTTCTAACTGAGATCAAAAGAATAGCCATCTTTATATCACCTTCTGTTTGAGGACAGCCTCAGATTGCAGTTCGATATGTGCAGCCCACCCTGATGCAGATAGTAATCTGGAATTGTATTGAGCATTCTCTAACAGGAAAACCTTATCGCTCTCTATACTTCAAAGATTCTATTCGTAAGTTTCCTCAGGCAACAAGCTCCAGAATGAAAGGGCATTGTTGTAGCATAAAGAGTCAGCATCAAGGTCTGAGATTTTTAAAAATCCTTCGCTCAGAGACTTTGTAAATGCTTAGAACATTCTCCTTAAGAAGGCTCAGTAATTGAGTCTATTCACACAGAGATCCCATGGCCTGTGAATATCAGGGAAATTGAAGGATGCAGAGATCAGGAGGAAAAGGAGAGTTGAGAGAAAGATCAGTCACAATATTGAATGCCAGTGCAGGATTGAGGAGTCCACACTATCTACTGATAAATTCCCCTTTCATCCTATTATAGCTAAAGAGTAATGCAGCATGGAAACAGTTCCTTTGGTCCAACTGTTCAATGCTGACTGTGGTTCACACCAAGCTAGTCCTAATTGCCTTGGCCCATATGTTCTGAATGCCTCCCATCCATGCACTTATCCAAAAAGCTTTTGGACGTTGATATGGAACCTGCCTCAAGCACTTTTTCTGGCAACTCATTCCATATATGAACCAGCCCCTACATGAAGAAGCTGCCCTTTAGGTCCCTTTTACATCTTTCACTTCTCTAGTATTTAAGATTTTTACACTGGGGAAAAGATTTTGGCTGTCTATACCTCTCATTACTTTATAAACTTCTGTCAGGTTTCCCCTCAACCTCAGCATCTGGAAGAAACAATCTAATTGATTTGAGCTGAACCCAGTGCTATCTTCGTCTCACACACAAAGCATTGTAGTGTCCAGCTGAAGTCACTAGACTCCATTTAGCAGAATCAGAAATCCACCTCCCCAGGGAGGTAAAAGAAACCTACCCCAATAGCAAAGGTAGCCATTAGAGAAGTGAGAATGTGTGTAAACTTCTGAATTGGTTTATCTTTTCTTCCTAGTTTCTCATTGTTCCAGCAATTGTTGGCAGCACTTTGCTTCATAGGCTGTCAGATGACCGGTGGGAGAAGATTACTGCCTGGATGTATGGTGTAGGGCTATGTGCACTGTTCATCGTCTCCACTTTCTTCCACATAATTGCATGGAAGAAGAGTCACTTGAGGTAGTGTTTGCTAACATTCTTCATTTTCTCAATGGGGTCGGTATATGCATGTACATCTACTGGTTACAAGGGCCACACACAACTCTGCTGCATTGTCTGTAATAGATCACCTAAGCAGATCCTGTCCTCATGTAATTGTCACAATGATAGTGGGAATTGCAGGTGGTCACTAGGAGAAGCGGAATTACCATATTTTCCTTTCCCTTTGGCATAATGACGCTATGACTGACCTGCCTTAAATCAGCAAGGAGAACATCAACCATAAACACTAACGTCGACTATTTATTCCCTCCGTAGACTTGCTGCATTCCTCCTGCATTCTCTGTGTGTTGCTAGAGAGATCAGTAGACCTACTTAGCATTTTCAGAACAAATTAGGATGGTCATTATAATAGATCCAGGGAGTCATAAAGCAAATAAAAAAGGCCACCATATCAATGGTAAGGTTCACGTATATTACTCCCATTTGGTTTGTAGCCTGGCCAGCTCAAGTGCTTGTCTAGATTCCTCAGTCTTTATTCATCTTCCTAAAGTATGTTACATTACATTTTTAAACCTTAACTTCCACCTGTGATTGCAATGCCCACTTTATTTACTTACTTTTATTGTCACTAAACAATTGATACTAAAGCGTACAATCATCACAGCGAAATTTGATCCTATGCTTCGCACTCCCTGAAGTACAAATCGAAGTAAATATAATAAAAATTTAAATTATAAATCATAATTAGAAAATAGAAAAGGGAAAGTAAGGTAGTGCAAGTCAAGCCTGGATATTTGGAAGGTACAGCCCAGATCCAGGTCAGGATCTATTCAGCAGTCTTATCACAGTTGGAAAGAAGCTATTCCCAAATCTGACCGTACGAATCTACGAATCTTCAAGCTCCTGAACCTTCTCCCGAAGGGAAGAGGGACAAAAAGTGTGTTGGCTGGGTGGGTCGTGTCCTTGATTATACTGGCAGCACTGCTCCGACAGCATGCGGTGTAAAGTGAGTCCAAGGATGGAAGATTGATTTGTGTGATGTGTTGGGCTATGTTCACGATCTTCTGCGGCTTCTTCTGGTCTTGGACAGGACAACTTCAGTACCAGGTTGTGATGCACCCTAGAAGAATGCTTTCTATGGTGCACCTATAAAAATTAGAGAGGGTTTTTGGGGACAGGCCAAATTTCTTCAGCTTTCTCAGGAAGTAAAGGTGCTGGTGGGCCTTCTTGGCAGTGGACTCTGCTTGGTTAGACCAAGTCAGGTCATTTGTGATATTCATTCTGAGGAACTTAAAGCTTTTGACCAGTTCCACCTGCGCACCACTGATGTAGATGGGGTTGTGCGGTCCGCTACTCCTTCTGAAGTCAACAACCAATTCCTTCGTCTTGCTGACGTTGAGGGATAGGTTATTGTCTTCGCACCATGCCACCAGGTTCTTAATTTCCTCTCTGTACTCAGACTCATCATTACCCAAGATATGGCCTACAATTGTGGTGTCACAAGCAAACTTATATATTGAGTTTGATGGAAACTTGGCTACACAATTATGGGTGTACAGTGAGTACAGCAGGGGGCTGAGTACACAGCCTTGTGGGGCACCGGTGCTCAGAGTGATTGTAGAGGAGAGCTTGTTCCCTATTTTCACAGCCTGGATCCTGTCTGTGAGGAAGTTGAAGATCCAGCTGCAGATCTGAGTGCTAAGACACAGGTTCCAGAGCTTAGGAATCAGTTTATTTGGAATGATGGTATTAAAGGCAAAGCTGTAGTCAATGAAAGGGAGCCTTACATATGCGTCTTTATTCTCCAGGTGTTCTAAGGAGGAATGTAGTGTCAGAGAGATGGCATCTGCAGTTGACGTGTTGTCCACATTGCCTACTGATCATTGTCATCCTGAATCTTATACCAATCTCCTCAAAATCGACACCATTTTTGTGCCATAGGCAAACTTACTAATCACAGCTCCAAATCATTAATGTAGACAACAAACAGTATAGGTTCTAGCATCAGACCTTGTGGTATGGCACTTGTCACAGTCCTCCAGTCACAAGATCAACCCTTCACCATCACACTTTGCCTCCTTTCACCAAGCCAGTTGTGGATCCAGTTTATCAACATCCCATGGGGCTTTGGGACCACATGAAACTTTGTCAAAGGTCTTAATGAAGTCCATGTAAAGACAAAGATAAAGATTAGCTTTATTTATGACATGTACAGTACATAGTAACACTTAGTAAGTGCATTGTTCACATCAAATCAAATCTGAGAATTGTGTTGGACAGCATGCATGAGTCACCATGCTTCTGGTGCTAACATAGCATGCCCACAACTCACTAACCTTAGCCCGTATGTCTTTGGGATGTGGGAGCAAACCGGAGCACCCAGAGGAAACCCACATGGTCACAGGAAGAATGTATAACCTTACAGACGGCGACAGGAACACAATCTTACAGCTGGTGTTGTAAATCGTTACACTACCATGTTGTCCTTACACCACAATATCCACACTGCTTTCATCGGTACATTGGTTGCCTTTAAAAAAATTCAGTCAAATTAGTCAGATAGCATCATCCATGCTGACTATCTTTGTGTAATCTCCAATGTAGATTCTGTCTTGGATTTTCCCTATCATTGATGTTAGACAGATACAGTAAGTGTGTAAGTGTGTGTAATTGCCTGACTTATCCCAGCTGCTCTTCTTGAATAAGGGTACTATGAATCAAACAAGCTTTTTTTTTTGAGTTGAGGATAAATTTGATGTTGAAAATGTGGTAACTAACTCCTTTACAACCAGATGAACAAATGATATGTTCCTTTTACTTCTTCTTACCTGCCTATTACTTCTCTCTGGGTCCTCCCAGCTCCTTCCCTTTCTCCTATTGTCCACACTCCTCTCCTATCATATTCTTTCTTCTCCAGCCCTTGACCTTTCTCACCCACCTAGCTTCATCTATCACCTTTCAGCTAACATCTTCCCCCTCCACCCACCTTTTAATTCAGCATCTTCCCCCTTTTCTTCTCAGTCCCGAAGAAGAGTCTTGGCCCAAGTTCTTCACTGTTTACTCTTTTCCGTAGATGCTGCTTTACCTGCTGAACTCCTCCATTTGGTGTATGTTGTTCGCTGTAGTAATCCTGTTTAGTGATTAAAACCCTCAAATACCATCTCTAAACAATGCACTAATTTCTCATTCTGTGAGTTAGCTTCCACATATTTTCAGTTCTTCTCCATACCCAACTTAACCCCTGCTCTCATTCACCTCTACTCAAACTTAGACTCAAAAGTTGTGCTTGTTGGAGATCAGTCATCCCAGCCCCTGGACCTAGAGGAGTTCCTCAGTTTGCTGTCCTAGATTCATCCATTATTTCATCTTCATTTCTGATCTTTCCATTAGAAGTTCAGAAGTGGGAAAGTGTGCTGATAATTGCACGATGTCCATTTCCATTCACAATTTCTCAGCATGCAGCATGACCTAGACAACATTGAGGCATGGGCTGAAAGGGGGCAGGTAACATTGCTTACACAACCATGCCGGGCAGTGGCCATCTTCAAAAAGTGTCCTACCCTTGACAGTCAGTGCCATTATTTTTAACAAACATTCATTGTCAGCACCCAGAGGTTCACCATTGACCAGACACTCAACTTCACCAGCAAGATGAATGCCATAGCTTCAAATACAGATGAGAGGCTGATTATTCTGCAGTGAGTAACACCACCGTGTTTTATACCATCTATAAGGCACAAGTGGGAAACTTGATGCAATAATGTCCACTTGCCTGGATAAGAAATCTTGAGGACAGGACAGAACCAAAGCAAAACCATCCGCAATTTTTGTGTGATATTGTACACCACTAACCTGCCCAATGTGTATGTGATATTTTACACCATTGATCTGTCCCATTTTTGTGTGATATTGTGACACCATTGAGCTATCTAATTTGTGTGTGATATTGTACACCACTAACCTATCCAATGTGAGTGGGATATTGTACTCCACTGACCTGTCCATGTATTGTACACCACTGGCAATAAAAAGTATACTGTTGTGGGGGATGACCTTCCGGGGAATGCCACAGAAACCAGGTTGCTGGCACTGAGCATGGGTCAAGGTGCGGAAGAAAAAGAGGCAGAAAAGGATAGTGGTAGTGATAGGGGACTCGATAGAGGAACAGGCAGGAGTGAATGGGACACCTGAATGGCATCTTGTCTCTCAGGGTCATGTTTATAGACGTCTGGATCACATCCACGGCATTTTGGAGGGGGAGGGCATGTAGCCAGGTACCAATGATATAGAAAGGAGAAGTGAATAGGTCCTGCAAAAAGAATTTAGAAAACTAGGCAGAAAGCTGAGAATCTGGGTGTCCAGGGTAGTAATTCCTGGATTGCTGCCTGTGCCACGCACCAGTGAGGATAGAAACAGGATGATTTGGCAGATTAACGCGTGATTGAGAAGCTGGTGCATGGGGCTGTGCTTCCTATTCTTGGATCATTGGGATCTCTTCTGGGGGAGGTATGACCTGCATAAAAGTGACGGGGAGCACCCGAACCTGAGGTCGACCAGTATTCCCGCAGGCAGGTTTGTTAGAACTGTTGAGGTGGGTTTAAATTAATTTGGCAGTGTGGTGGAACCAGAGTGAAAGGAGTCCGGATAAGGCGGATGCTAAAAAAAGCAAAGATAGCATGCAGTCTGACTATCAGGAAGGGCAAGCAGGTGCTTGGTTAAAATTGCAGACAACAGGGTGAGTATCAGTTCATTAGGGATGCAGAATCAAAATGGGTAGCAAGAACAGTGCTCAAAGTGTTGTATCTCAATGCATGGAGTATAAAAAATAAGTGGATGATCTTGTTACCCAGAAACATAGAAAACATACGGCACAATACAGGCCCTTTGGCCCACAACGCGGTGCCGAACATGTCCCTACCTTAGAACTACCTAGGCTTTCCCTATAGCCCTCTATTTTTCTAAGCTCCATGCAGCCATCCAGGAGTCTCTTAAAAGACCCTATCATTTCCACCTCCTCCATGGCCGCCGGCAGCCATTCCATGCACTCAGCACTCTCTGCGTTAAAAAAAAAACTTAACCCTGACGTCTCCTCTGTACCTACTTCCAAACACCTTAAAACTATGCCCTCTCATGTTAGCCATTTCAGCCCTTGGGAAAAGCCTCTAACTATCCACACGATCAATACCTCTCATTATCTTGTACACTTCTATTAGGTCACCTCTCTTCTTCTGTCGCTCCAAGGAGAAAAGGCCGAGTTCACTCAACCTATTCTCATAAGGCATGTTCCCCAATCCAGGCAACATCCTTGGAAATGTCCTCTGCACCCTTCCTATAGTGAGGCGACCAGAATTAAGCACAGTACTCCAAGTGGGGTCTGACCAGGGTCTTAAATAGCTGCAACATTACCTCTCGGCTCTTAAACTCAATCCCACAATTGATGAAGGCCAATGCACTGTATGCCTTCTTAACCACAGAGTCAACCTGCATAGCAGCTTTCAGTGTCCTATGGACTCAGAACCCAAGATCCCTCTGATCCTCCACACTGCCAAGAAACTTACCATTAATGCTATATTCTGCCATGATATTTAACCTACCAAAATGATCCACCTCACACTTGTCTGGGTTGAACTCCACCTGCCACTTCTCAGCCCAGTTTTACATCCTATCAATATCCTGTTGTAACCTCTGACAACCCTCCACACTATCCACAACACCCCCAACCTTTGTGTCATGAGTAGATTTACTAACCCATCCCTCCACTTCCTCATCCAGGTCATTTATAAAAATCACAAAGAGTAGGGATCCCTGAACAGATCCCTGAGGCACACCATGGGTCACTGACCTCCCTGAAGAAAATAAACCGTCTACAACCACTCTTTGCCTTCCATGGGTGAGCCAGTTCTGTATCCACAAAGCAATGTTCCCTTGGATCCCATGCCGCCTTACTTTCTCAATAAGCTTTGCATGGTGTACCTTATGAAATGCCTTGCTAAAATCCATATACACTACATCTACAGCTCTACCTTCATCAAAGTGTTAGTCACATCCTCAAAAAATTCAGTCAGGCTTGTAAGGCACGACTTGCCTTTGACAAAACCATGCTGACTATTCCTAATCATATTATGCCTCTCCAAATGTTCATAAATCCTGTGTTAAGTACCCATGGGTATCTTGTACCTGTCACGTGACAGTGATGTAATTGAGGCTATGCTGGACATGAGGTAATGGTCTTGTGATGGGGGAGTGACGTCATTTTCCCGTTGGTGAGAGGTCATGTGATAGTTTTTTTTAAAACAAGGTATAAAAGGAGAACCCCACCCTGTGACATGGGCAGTCCGTAGTTGAATTTGGTAGTGACTCCATGTTGCTGCGTATTCCGATATTATGACGCAGTTTCATTTAAAAGTGGAGTTTTATTTTCTGCCTTAAGTCAAAGGTTATTGCCGGCAGTTTTGCCATAATACTGCCGGTCCAGTCATTGGAGAGTGAAGATTTGAAGTTCGAGAAGTTAATGATCGAGGAAAGTTGATTTTGACGGTAAAGCAGGTTCGACCTTGTTTGATTCTCATTTGGAAGGAATTCATCAGCTACGCCCATGATAACTCCTGTTCTGCCGGAAGAATAGAGGGTTGGGCAAAGTTTTGCCAAAGAAAGGTCAGTGCCTTTAAGCCGTTTCATTTTTCTTCACTGTAAATCCTTTGATTGAAGCATACTTCGACTGGGCTGAGCAGTAACGCCATGAAAGAGAATTTATTATCAAGGAAAGCCTCTCCTTTAACGGACTGTGAAATCATTTTGGATTTTTCGCATTACTGCTTTAAGAACTGTTCGAGCTGCTGTATCGCAGCTGATTTCCGGTTACGTTAGTCGTTTGTTTACTTGTGGGTTTTTACTGTGTTTAAAAAGATGTTTTATTTGTAATAAAAACCCTGTTTCAGTCATATATTCATTGTTGCTGGATTGTAACACATGCCTGTCAGGATCTTTTCCATCAACTTACCAACCACTGAAGTAAGACTCACTGGTCTATAATTTTCTGGGCTATCTCTACTCCCTCTCTTGAATAAGGGAACAACATCCGCAACCCTCCGATCCTCCAAAACCTCTCCTGTCCTCTTTGATGATGCAAAGATCATTGGAGAGGGTCAGCAATCTCCTTGCTCGCTTCATCCTCACTGGGGTACATCCCATCTGGTCCTAGTGAATTATCCAACTTGATGCTTTCCAAAAGCTCCATCACATGCTCTTTCTTAATATCTACATTCTCAAGCTTTTCAGTCCACTGCAAGTCATCGGTACAGTTGTCAAGGCCCTTTTCCACAGTGAACACTGAAGCAAATTATTCATTAAGTACCTCTACTATTTCCTCTGGTTCCATACACACTTTTCCATTGTCACACTTGATTTGGTCCTATTCTCTCGCATCTTATCCTCTTGCTCTTCACATACTTGTGGAATGCCTTGGGGTTTTTCTAAATCCTGTCCACCAAGGCCTTCTCATGGCCCCCTTCTGCCTCTGATGGCAGTTATATACAGGCCTCCCAACAGTAGCTGGGAAGTGGACCACAGATTACAATGGGAAATAGAATAGTCATGTCAAAAGGGCAATGTTATGAAAGGGAGATGTTAACATGCACATTGATTGGGAAAATTGGGTAAGTAATGGGTCCTAAGAGAGTGTGCTTGTTGAATGCCTACAAGATAGCTTTTTAGGGCAGTTTGTTATTGAGCTAACTAGGGATTAGCTATACTGGATTGGGTGTTATGTAATGAACCAGAGGGGATTAGGGAGTTTGAGGTCAAAGAACCCATAGCAACCAGTGATCACAATATGATTAACTTGAAATTTGATAGGGAGAAAATAAAATCTGGCGGAGCAGTATTTCAGTGGAATAAAGGAAATTACAATGGCATGAGAGAAGAGTTGGCAGAAGCAGGAAATGCTGGCAGAGTAGCAATGGCATGAGTTTCTGGAAAAAATGAGGAAGGCACAGGATAGGTGTATTCCAAAAATGAAGAAATTGTAGTGGTGTGCTACACGCAGCACTGAAATAACGACATGGAGTTGATGGAGCTGCAGTTGCAAAAGAGGTTTATTCAAACTTCGCAGCCTCGCTTTAAAGCCTTCCTGATCCCGCCCTCCCCGGGCAGGAATGCTGTAGGGGGCGTGTATTCACAGTCCTCTCCCGCGCGCAGGCTTTTCCCCTTGCTGGTGAAGCAGGCTTGGCGTCCTCTTTGGGACCTGCCTCAATGCCGGCACACGCCGCTTTGTGAGCCGGTTCGAGTGTGCTGGGAAGTGGGTCGCCACATAACCCCCCCCCCCCAGAACTGGCGATACACCCCCCAATGTCCACAGTCTGGGTCTGACTCTGTTTGGGAGGTCTGCCTCTGCGCCACGGTGCCTGAATCTCGACCGGCTCCGCCAAGTCCACATGGGCCGGTTTTAGTTGGTCCACGGTGAAAACCTCCTCTTTCCCCCCAATGTCCAGCACGAATGTGGACCCGTTGTTTCTGATCACTGTAAACGGCCCCTCGTTGGGCCGCTGTAGCGGTGCCCAATGTCCGCCCTGTCATACAAAAACGAACTTACAGTTTTGCAGGTCTTTGAGTACGCAGGTCAGGTTCTGCCCATGCTGTGAAGTGGGTATGGGTTACTGAGCCTCTTGCGTAGTCTGCCCAAGACTGCTGCGGGTTCTTCCCCTTGCTGGTGAAGCAGGCTTGGCGCCCTCTTTGGGACCGGCCTCAATGCCGGCGCACGCTGCTTTGTGAGCCGGTTCGAGTGCGCTGGGAAGTGGGTTGCCACAAAATAGTAAAATGGCAAAATAGTACAACTGTGGCTGACACGGGACATCAAATCTAATGTAAAAGCAAAAGAGAGGGCATTCAACAAAGCAAAAATTAGCAGGAAGATAGGGAAACTTTTAAAACCCTACAGAGAGCAACTAGAAGAATCATTAGGAGGGACAAGATGAAATATGAAAGCAACCTAGCAAACAATATCAAAGTGGATAGTAAAAGCTTTTTCAAGTATGTAAAGATGAGAGAGGATATAGGACCTCTAGAAAATGAGGCTGGAGAAATAATAACAGGAGACAAGGAGATGGCAGCTGAACTAAACAAGTATTTTGCATCAGTCTTCACTGTGGAAATATTGAAGGGTGCGGGGGAGGAGAAGTGAGTGCAGTCACTATTACAAGGGAGAAGGTGCTCAAAAAGCTGAAAGACCTTAGCATATATAAGTCACCTGGGCCAGATGAACTGTACCCTAGGGTTCTGAAAGAAGTGGTGGTAGAGGTTGTGAAGGCATTAGTAATGATCTTTCCTTTTGTAATTTATTTTTTATTGAAGTTCATCATCAAACAAACATTTCCATAAGATGTATTTCAGATATTGTAGATGTTTATATGACTATATGATTATGACACAAATCTCCATGTAATATTTATCTGAGGTATACACTTATAGAAAAGAGAGGAAGGAAAGAACAAGTGAAAGGGGAAAACTATGTACAAGTAGGGAGTGATTTTTTTTTACAACATATTGATTTGTGAGGATAAAATCAGGCCTATGAGCTGTTATGTAGTTAAACCATTTTCCCTAGTATGAATCAAATTGTTCTAACTTATGATTAACAGATGCTGTTATCGTCTCCATTTTGTAAATGTCCATTGTAATGTCCATCCATGCATTTAAGGTTGGGCTCTCCTGTGATAACCATTTCCTAGTAAGAGTCTTTTTACCAGCCACCAGCAGTATATTAATTAAATAGTTATATCTTTTCAACTATTCTTGAGGTATATACCCAAAATATATGGTCTTATTTTCTAAAGGTATTTCACATTTAAAGATGTCTTGTAGGGCATTGTGTATCCCACTCCAATAGTTTTTGTTAACAGGGCATTCCCAGAAAATATGATAATGGTTTGCATTTTGATTTTCACTATTTCTCCAGCAGACAGGGAGGTTACTATCATAATGAGACTTCTGAAAGGGTGTAATAAAATATCTTATCAAGTTTTTCCAACCAAACTCCCTCCATTTCTGTGAACTGGTACACTTCCATTGATACCTCTATATTATTGTCCATTCTTCCGCAGATATAATTATCCCTCCTTCCTTCTCCCATTTTGTTTTAATGTATAAAGTCGAATGTGTTTTAAGATTTGACAAACCCTTATACACGCTTGAAATGATTCTACTACCATTATCTGAGTTATATGCTTTTCTAAATAGCTCTATCAAACGTGCTTGCCTTGGTTACATTTTTAACCGTCCTGCTAACATATTGTTGCATCTTTAAATACTGATAAAAGTCTTGTTTTTCTAATAAGTGTTTCTCTTTAAGCATTTCAAAGTTGAACAGTATTCCTTCTTTCATTATATTGCAAAGAACTGTTATTCCTTTCGCTGTCCAGTCCTTAAATCTAGCATCCAGTTTATTCAGTGTAAAATCTGAGTCATATGCACAGCGTTTAAAAATTGCAATATCTCCCTCTAGTTTACAGTCTTTTGTAATAGTTTTCCATATTTTAAGAGTATATTTCACCCATGGGTTATCCATAGTATTTATGTACCTTTGTAGGTTGTTATCAGCCAAAATTGCCTGTATGGGGATGGGAAGTATCCCCTCCTCAATGGTTTTCCATCGAGCTTCATATGATGGGTTGCACCAACATATCACAGCTCTCAACTGTGCTGCAAAATAATAATCTCTAAGAGCAGGTAGGCCCCATCCCCCATTTTCCTTGGCTAAGTTTTGAGACAAACTCTAGGCCTTTTACTTGCCAGATATATCTTATTAACATTTTGTTCCATTCATTGAATTGATTTTGATTAATCTCTATTGGTAGGGTCTGAAAGAGATATAATAGTCGGGGCAGTATATTCGTTTTAATAGATTCAATCCTTGAACTGAAACTAAATAAAGGAATTAGGTTCCATCTTGTTATATCTTCCTTATTTTTTGTATATATAGGCTGATAATTGCCTTCTGATAATATTGCCAAATCATTTAGCATAATAATGCCCAAATATTTGAAAGACTCTGTTTGCCATGCCCAGGGATATCTACTTACAATTTCTCTTGGTGGACTATAGTTATATGAAAATAATTGGGTTTTCTGTGTCGATCTTGTATCCTGATAATTGACCATATTGTTCAATGAATTGCATCAATTTAGGTAAAGAGTATGTTGGTTCCCCTAGATACAGTCTGCCCTCCTTATCCGCGAGGGATTGGTTCTGGGACCCCTCACGTATACCAAGATTCGTGGATCCTTATTCAACCTGTCTTAATGCAGTGGATCTTAGGACCCATCAGAACTTGAGCAGCTTGCAGGAATAAGTACCGGGAGGGAGAATTCTGGGTAGGGAAGAAAGGACAAGTGAATCCCAATGTGTGGGCCAATTCCCAGCAGAGAGTGAAAGATAAGTGATGTGTTGGATGCAGAGGCTTATGGGCTCAAAGGTGAGGACAAGAGAATTCCTGGGATGTCCGGACTTTCTTACGCAGAGAGAGACTGGGCTTGTACACGCTGGAATTAAGGAGATTGAGAGGGGATCTGATTGCAACATATAAGGTTATTAAGGGATTGGACAAGATAGAGGCAGGAAATATGTTCCAGATGCTGGGAGAGTCCAGTACCAGAGGGCATGGTTTAAGAATAAGGGGTAGGTCATATAGGACAGAGTTAAAGAAAAACTTCTTCTCCCAGAGAGTTGTGGGGGTGTGGAATGCACTGCCTCAGAAGGCAGTGGAGGCCAATTCTCTGGATGCTTTCAAGAAGGAGCTAGATAGGTATCTTATGGATAGGGAAATCAAGGGATATGGGGACATGGCAGGAACCAGGTATTGATAGTAGATGATCAGCCATGATCTCAGAATGGCGGTGCAGGCTCGAAAGGCCGAATGATCTACTTCTGCACCTATTTTCTATTGTCTATTGTCTATAACCCCAGACCTGTCTCAGTGCGGTGGACATTCGGACCCGGTGCCAGAGCTCTGAATGCGCAGTGTTTCTGTTCACGAAAGTAATCACAATCACGATTGAAAATAAAGTGGAAATAATAAAAGCGATCCGAAAAAGGTGAAACGCTATCGGTCATTGGAAAAGCGTTAGGCTACATTGGTCAACGATCGGAACAATTTTAAAGGATAAAGTGAGAAAGGCCCTGCCCTGATGAAAGCTACAATTATTACGAAGCAATGCAGTGGTTTAATTATTGTGTTTTGGGTTTTTGATCCTCCACATCAACCTGGCATGGTGGAGAGCGCACTCTGGAGCGATCTGTCATTAGATCAAACTCCTGAGCCCGGCACTGAAACATACATTCTTAAGCGTTTTATATGCATAGAAAGGTAAAATATATACTATATACTAAGTCAAACGTTTGACTAACTGACGCTAAATAATACCGGATGTACCTGTTCCGACTTACTTAGTAAGAGAACTTCCGAATTTTTTCAATCCGGATCCACGATAACCCATGCACATCCTCCCGTATACTTTAAATCATCTCTCGATTACTTATACTACCTAATACAATGTAAATGCTATGTAAAATAGTTGTTACACTGCATTGTTTAGGGAATAATGACAAGAAAAAAAAGTCTGCATGCTTGAACAACAAGTGCTGGAAGAGCACTTCCGGGTTTTCATGATTTGTGGTTGGTTGAATTCGTGCATGCGGATAAGGAGGGCCGACTGTAGATCAAAATGTCATCCGCGTAACAGAACAATTTATGTTCTGTTCCCCTCCCCCCCCCCACTGATATCTTCATTTTGTCTGGTGTATTGAGCTAATGGTTCTAGATATAATGCGAAGAGTAGCGGTGACTATACACAACCGTGTCTTGTGCCCCTTTCTAGGGTAAAACTATTTGATAAATATCCATTGATTTTAATCCTAGCAGTAGGGTTGACATGTAGTACCAGTATAGTTTTAATAATTGTGTGATGGAAACCAAATCTATGTAAAACTCTGTAAAGAAAATTCCAGTTAACCAAATCAGATGCCTTTTCAGCGTTCACGCTTATCATTATTGCTTTTATTTTTTTGTATATGATCCATAATGTGAAGTGTCCTTGGTATATTGTCTTGTGTTCGGCGTTGTTGTATAAAACCTGTCTAATTGTTGTGTATCAGTATGGGTAGAAACTCTTCTAATCATTTGGCCATGATGGAGGTAAATAATCTATTATCTACATTAAGAACAGATATTGGTCTAAATGATCCACATTCCATTTTATCCTTGCCTTCTTTCGGTATAGCTATCGCTTTCTTCCAGCTGGGTGGCATTTGTGCCTTTTTTAGAGCCCAGTTCAGTGTGGGGAGTAAGACAGGAATTAACTCATTTTTAAATTCTTTGTACCACTCTGCAGTATACCCATCTGATCCTGGTGACTTGCTTAATTTAAGCCTACTAATTGCAGCTTTTAATTCAACTTCAGTTATGTCAGCAGTCATCGTTCTATTTTGTTCTTCACGTAAGGTGGGTAACTCTAGAGAATTCAGGAAGGAGTCAGTTTGGGTTATGCTTCCCCCTGTAACTTTGGAATATAGAGTTTTGTAAAACACTTCAAAAGCTTCTTGAATTTCACTTAGCTTATTTTATATCATTTTTGTTCTTGGATCCTTAATTCTATGAATTGTATTTTCTGCTATCTTTTTTTTTTCAGTTTCCACGCCAGTATTTTCATAGATTTAGATCCACTTTCATACTGTCTTTGTTTCAGAAACATAAAATTTTTTCCTGATTTCTTGCATAGCCAAACTATTGACTTTATTTCTAATTTTTAAAATTTCCTCTAATGTATCCTGTGCCAAATTCAATTTGGTTTTTTTTCTAGTTCCTTCAGCCTGTTTTGTAATCCCTCTAATGTTTTATTCCTTTTTTTCTTATATGAAGATATCGCTATAATTTTCCCTCTTAAGACAGCCTTCAGAGTATCCCATAGAATGGGAGGTGAAACCTCTCCATTATCATTGAATTCTAAGTAAAGACCAATTTCTTTTTTAATTTGTTACTTAAAGTAGGGATCGTTGAGTAGACTTGAATTTAGTTTCCAAATAGTATTCTTTGGTTGTAGGTCAAAACCAACAGATAAATATATAGGTGCATGGTCACTTACATCTATTGTCCCAATTCCACAGGTGTTTATTTTGTCTTTGTCTTTTCCAAATATTATGAAATAGTCTATTTTTGTATATACAGAATGGAGGACAGAATAATGAGTGTAATCCCTTCTGTTGGGGAAAGTTCCCTCCATATTTCAATTAAACCAAATTCCTCAAAAAGTGTATTAACTTTCTTTTGTAAGGATTTTGTTTCATAGGTTTTTCTATTGGAAGAGTCTAACTTTGGTTGTAATTGTAAATTTAAGTTTCCCCCACATATCAGGAGACCTTCTGTTTCCGTTACCATAATATTAGTAATCTTCTGAAAGAAACTAATATCACTTTCTGTGGGTGCGCATATATTCAATAGAGTAACTGAATTTCTGTCTATATTCCCCCTTACCAAAATGTATCTGGCTTCCTTATCTCCCATTTCGAATACTTTTTCAAAATTTAGCTTGCTTGAGATAAGAATAACAACTCCTCTCCTATGTCCTGATTTATATGAAGAGAAAAACAAATTGGTGAAGCCCATTCTCTTTAGTTTTCCATGTTCATTATCACTTAAGTGAGTTTCCTGTAAATGTACTACATGTGTTTGTTCTTTTTTCATTTTGGATAGAATTTTTGATTGGATTTAACAGCCCATTGACATTAAAAGAAATGAATTTTACTTTGTCCTTAGCCATGTGTATTTATCTGTCAATATATCATTGAAATTAGCAGAATAAAACTTAAATCAATCTACTCCCTGAACAAATAAGAACCAAGAAATGCGAATAATAAAAAAAGGCAATGAAGGTGTGATTCCAAGACTGAAGTCTCTCGTAGATGATCCTGGGTTGAGCTAGAGGAAATGTCTAGCTGTGGGGGATGGCCCCTCCTACCTGTGAGTTGAGGACCCCCATTGCAGTACCCAGAAAAGTAAGTGAATAGTCCATTACGCAGAAAAGACTTCCCTGTGTATCCCTCCCATATATACATTCTCATTTAGGTGGGGAAAAATGAGTGAATGAATGAATAAAAAAGAATAATTGAGTAATATAAAATCCACATTACAATGTCTTTCTTGTGATAGGTATAACACTGTCTATTTTTGCTTCTGTTTTGCTTATCAGCATTTTTAAAGTTAGTTAAACCTTATGGCTCTTCTGGAGGGGGTGAGGGCTGTCTTCACAGTCTCTTCCTGATATACTTCTCTCGCCCTCCTCCCGTCCCCTGCTTTCTCGATTCTCACACTATTTCCTAAGCAGAGCGGGATAACTGCTCAGCCAGGCTTTCCCTTGGTTTGATCATGCTGACGGGCAACCCTCTGGCCTTCATGTATGTAGTCGCCTCTTCCACTGTCTGATACGGTTGGATCCCATCTTCATAAAACATTCGCAGTTTAGCAGGGTACGGAGTTTGGAATCTAATCTTCCCTTGCTTTAATATTTGCTTTACTTCAGAGTATTCTTTACGTTTCTGCAGGACCACCGGAGGGTAATCTTGATCGAAATATATTAGTTTCCAGTCCAAAAACACCCTCTTCTTTCCCAGGCCCTTCATGGAATATCCACCTTGGTATTGTATTGAAGGAATCTAATTACTTTTGAGCGTGGCTTATCTTCTCTGTCTCCAGTAGGCTGTGGTGCGAGTGCACAATGCGCCCTCTGAATTTCAAGCTCAATAGTTGAAGGAATCTCTAACGTGTCCCGCAGCAACTTTCATACAAACTCCATCATAGACAAACCCTCCACTCCTTCAGGAACATTGTATATCCTGATATTTTTCTGCCGTGATCTTCCCTCCTGGTCAAGCAGTTTACTTTCTTGTTGATTTAATATTTTTATCGTCTTACTTAGTATCCATTGCACATTTTACACGTGATCTTCCACCTTCTTAATTCGTGTCTCTGCCAGCACTATTTTTTGATTGATGTTGGTGAGCTCTGACTTGATATCATTTAGTTGCTGTTTTATATATTTTTGGAATCCCCGTATCTCTTCCAGAATTTTTATCATATTTGCCGTTTCACCTGAACGAGGCCCATCGTCAGTCTCGCTATCATGCATTCGAGTAGGAGAGACGCTCGCTGCACCCCTCTCGTCCACAGGCTCCGCAGTGATGCTTTTTTTATCTCCATTCTTTTTCTCCATTCTTGCCCCCCTTATCAATTCAGATATTTTTGAAAGATCTTATATTTGATGGATTAATGGGACAAAATATGCGTTTTTCCGGAGGAACTATTGACTTAAGCTGCCATTCTGGACGATGGCGTCACTGGAACCAGTAATGATCTTTCAACAATCTTTGGACTCTGGCATGGTACCAGACGACTGAAAAATTGCAAATGTCACTCCACTCTTTATGGGAGGAAGGCAGCAGAAAGGAAATTATGGACTAGTTAGTCTGACAGTAGTTGAGAAGATGTTGGAGTCAATTATTATGGATGAGGTTATGGAGTACTTGGTAACACAGAAAAGTTAGGACAAAGTGAGCATGGTTTACTTAAGGGAATTCTTGCCTGACATACCTGTTGGAATTCTTTGAGGAGAATACAAATAGAATAGATAAAGGGGATGCAGTAGATGTTGTATATTTGGACTTTCAGAAGGCCTTTTACAAGGTGCCAAACATGAGGCTGCTTACCAAGTTAAGAGCCTATGGTATTACAGGAAAGTTACTTGCATGGTTAGAGCACTGGCTGATTGGTAGGAGACAGCAAGTAGAAATAAAAGGATCCTTTTCTGGTTGGCAACCGGTGATGAGTGGTGTTCCGCGTGGATCAGTGTGGGGACCACTTCTTTTTATGCTGTATATCAGTGATTTAGATGATGGAATAAATGGCTTTGTGGCCAAGTTTGCAGGTGATACAAAGATTGGTGGAGGAGCAGGTAATGGTGAGAAAACAGGTAGGCTGCAGAAGGACTTATACAGATTAGGAGAATGGGCAAGAAAGTGCCAAATGAAATACAATGTTGGAAAATGCATGGTCATGCACTTTGGTTGCAGAAATAAATGTGCAGACTGTTTTCTAAGTGGGGAGAAAATTCAAAAATCTGAGAAACAAAGGGATTTGGGGAGTCCTTGTGCAGAACACCCTAAAGGTTAACTTGCAGGTTGAGTCGGTGGTGAGGAAGGCAAATGCAATATGAGCATTCATTTCAAGAGGTCTAGAATACAAGAGCAGGAATGTGATGCTGTGGCTTTATTAGGCACTGGTGAGGCCTCACCTCAAGTTTTGGGCTCCTCACCTAAGAAAAGATGTGCTGGTATTGGAGATGATTCAGAGAAGGTTCACAAGGATGATTCCGGGAATGAAAAGGTTATCAAATAAGGAACGTTTGATAGCTCTGGGTCTGTACTTACTGGAATTCAGAAGGATGAGGGGGGATCTCATTGAAACCTTTTGAATGCTGAAAGGCCTGGACAGAGTAGATGTGGAAAAGATGTTTCCCATGGTGGGGATGTCCAGGACAAGAGCACACAGCCTCAGGATAGATAGGCGTCCATTTAAAATAGAGATGTGGAGAAATTTCTTTAGCCAGAGGGTAGTGTGGAGGCCAGGTCTTTGGAAGTATTTAAGGCAGAGCTTAATAGGTTCTTGATTGGACACGGCATCAAAGATTACATGGAGAAACCCAGGGAGTATGCTAAGGGGAGGAGAAAAAAGATCAGTCATAATTATATGGTGAAGAAGACTTGTTGGGCCAAATAGCCTAATTTTGCTTCTGTGTCTTATGGACCTGTCCAACGTGTGTGTGATATTGTGCGCCATTGACCTGTGCAATTTGTCTGTGATATTGTGCACCACTGACCCACCCAACATGTGTTTGACATTGTACACCACTGACCCACCAAACGTGTGTGTGATATTGTTCACCACTGACCCACCAAATGTGTGTTTGACATTGTACGCCACTGACCCGCCAAACGTGTTTAACATTGTACACCACTGACCCACCAAACGTGTGTGATATTGTACACCATTGACCCACCAAACGTGTGTGTGATATTGTTCACCACTGACCCACCAAATGTGTGTTTGACATTGTACGCCACTGACCCGCCAAACGTGTGTGATATTGTACACCATTGACCCACCAAACGTGTGTGTGATATTGTTCACCACTGACCCACCAAATGTGTGTTTGACATTGTACGCCACTGACCCACCAAACGTGTTTAACATTGTACACCACTGACCCACCAAACGTGTGTGATATTGTACACCACTGACCCACCAAACGTATGTGTGATATTGTACACCACTGACCCACCAAACGTGTGTGTGATATTGTACATCACTGACCCACCCAATATGTGTGTGACATTGTACACCACTGACCTGTGTAATTTGTGTGTGAAATTGTACACTGTGTGTGGTGTTGTCCCCTACTGACAGTTCTGCCTGATGTGTGTGTGAATTGACTGGAAGTAGCTTATTAGTGACCATTTTTTTGTCCTGTTGACAGAACGATGGAACAGTGCTTCCACATGTGTGACAGAATTGTCATCTATTTCTTCATCGCGTCTTCCTATGCACCGTGGTGAGTGTTTAAAGCATCTTTCTGTCCACTGGACCTTGAAGAGAGCACAGACCCAATTTGTTCCTTAACAATATAGAGACCTAGATCACAATTAACCCTAATGGAGCTGAACGAACTGGTAGTTTAAGGGATGATAGAGGCCTCCTGCGAGCAATGAGAGGTAACTGAAGATGCAGCATGTTACTGTGCCACCTCTGGCTGGTACAATTTAACACAGCAGTGTAAAATTAATTTGTATGTGTAACTGGAGAATTGAAATTTACAACATACCCTTTAGTTTGACTTCTCTTTGCTGACATTTGGTGTATGTCAATGGGCCGCAACAAAGTTTATCAGCTGAGGTGGTACACATGAAGTGTTTAGACATGGGTAACCGACGGAGAAAGGTGTCAGTGCCATATGCACTTGGTTCTGAGTTAGCTGCACAAGCAATCCAATTACCACACTTCTGCTATATCCAGAGGGATTTGGAAGCAGTTTAACTCTGATATCCCCCCCACAGTCATTAGGTGCTATTGAAATTAATGTGTGAAGAATAGTCACCATTGTAAAGTATTAGAGGTCTATAATAACTACAATAACTCGACAGATTTTGCTTTCAAATGAAGAGAGGAACCGTGAACCCCATCATTTACCATATTCTATTTACAATTCCCTGTCATATCCTTTGCAGGTTAAATCTCCGAGAGCTTGGGCCCCTGGCATCTCACATGCGCTGGTTCATTTGGATTATGGCGGCTGCTGGCACTATCTACGTCTTTTTATACCATGAACAGTAAGCAGCTTTTTAGTAAAGTTATCTCCAACTAGGGCAAAATGGTCAGCTTGATCATTGGTGTCTCTTCAGAACCCCAAGGTTGCAGGGTTGCAATAACTTGGCAGGTCCTGCATCAGCATCTCAGACCCCTGTCATTACAAGTTCAGGTACAGGGAGGGGGAAAGAGTAGTATTAGTTTCAATTCCTTCCAAGTCTCACTACATCCTTACAATCCTTTCATAGTTGCTAGACCTAAATCCTGGAATTAACTACTAAGTACACCAAGAGTAACTTTAATCAGCTGCATTTGGTGATTCAGGGAAACAGTTCACCATTGCATTCCCATTCGCAATTATTGTTAGACAATAAATAAAAACAGAACATAGCAGAAAAGTTCAACAAATCAGACTGCAGCTGCAGAGATAAACACTCAATGACTGAAATCTAATTCTATTGCTGCTGCCTGACCAGCTGAGCATTTTGTGTTTTAAATTCAGATTTCTTAGCATCTGTACTGATCTACTTTTGTAGGTAGAGTAAAACCTGATCCTGCCAACACTACTCATGCAGAGAATAGCGTCACGTACCCTCATGACCAGGTTAAAGAGCCAGCAGAAATGGAGAACACTTTGGAGTCTGTTATTACTAGTAACTAATAGTGTTTATTAGTAAACTACACAATACAGTAATATAGATGCAAATATATGAACAGGTTAGCAATGATATATATACAAATGTTTGTATATACAGAAGTGTTGAAATAGGAACCAAAACTAGGCTCTTTCAAACCTAGGGGTAAATGGATACAGTCTTTACGATATGATGAAGAGAGTTCAGTTCAATTCGAGGTAGTTGGTTGAGTAACATTGGAGAGAAAGGGAGATAATGAGAGGTGATGCCATTGCCGTCAATCTTCCCATTGTCTTCGGATGTCTTGTTGTGGTCACCGACTATGACCATAATACATACAACAGTTCTTCAGTGTTGGAACTAATACCCAGGCAAGGGTGGACACACAAATAGTTCTCCGCCGGTTGCACCTTTTCACACTGTAAGCCACTGATCGATTTCCCTGAATCAATCCTCCAAAACCCCACCTTCACGTGGGTGCACAAAGCTCGTTCAGTGTCCCGTGGTATGTCTGTGTCCCAGCGGACCTACTTTTTATCTTCACATGCTGGACACCAGCTGTCCAACACCTGGCTCCGCCCTGCTCTCTCTGCAAGAATCTTAGCAAACGGCAAAGTGTCTGTGGAGTAAGGTAAACAATCAGCAGAGGAACCATAACATTAAATCTTGTCTCTCTCTCTCTCTCTCTCTCATTTGCACTGGATGCCCATCACACATCCCTCCTTTTAAGGAATTTTTATGGAGGAAAAATTTAAACTTAAATGTAAATTACAGAGTTTAATATAATACATAGGTAGTCATCAGCTAACAGAGTAAAACAGGTATAATTTCAATTCTAACATCTAGATAAACAATTGGCTATCACGTTGTCAGTACCTTTACGTGTTTTATTTTGAGGTCATACTCTTGCAAAATCAGACTCCCATTCAGCAACCTTCTATTCTTATCTTTCATATTAGTTACAAACACCAGCGGGTTATGGTCAGTGTAAACTATTAGTGGCTTCTGTGCAGGACAAACATAAACTTCAAAATGTTGCAAAGCCAGAATCAGTGTTAGTAATTCTTTCTCCACAGTGGAATAATTTTTCTGGTGTACATTAAATTTTCTGGAGAAATAAGCCACTGGGTGTTTGATTTCCTCCCCATCTTTTTGTAGCAATACGGCCCCGGCAGCCTCATCACTAGCATCCATTGCTGGAGAGAAGGGTTTCGAAAAATCAGGTGCTTTGAATATAGGATGGTAACACAATATAGTTTTCAGCCTCTGAAAGGCTTCTTTGCAAGGGTCAGTCCATACAAATTTCTCACTCTTTCCCTAGAGCTTGGTAAGGGGAAGAGCGATAACTGCAAAGTTTTTTCAAAACTTCCGGTAATACCCTACCATTCCTAAAAACCTTCTCAGAGCTTTCTTGTCAGTCAGAACGTGAACCTCAGAAATAGCCTGCACCTTAGCTTGTACCAGAGCCAGCTGCCCCTGACCTACTACATACCCCAGATACGTGACAGTAGCGTGGCCAAACTCACTTTTGGCGAGGTTCACTGTTAGATTGGCCTTAGACAGCCAGTTGAACAGTTTTTCCACAGCCACAACGTGTTCTTCCCATGTGTCACTCCAGACCACAAAGTCGTCGATATAAGCCCGTGTTTTCTAAACCTCTTAATTACCGAGTCAGTCCTCCTTTGAAATGTCCCTGGAGCATTTTTCATTCCAAAAGGTAAAACATATTCATACAACCCTGATGGTGTGACAAATGCTGAGATTTCTCTAGCCCTGTCAGTTAAAGGAACACACCAATATCCTTTCAGCAAGTCAATTTTCGTGATGTACCTAGCCTTTCCCACTCTATCAATGCAATCATCTGCTCTCGAGAATGGATAGGCATCAGTCTTTGTGATGGCATTTACTTTCCTGTAATCAGTACAGAATCTTACTGTCCGGTTTTGGAACAATCACGCAAGTTGACACCCAGTCCAAGGTAGATCGCCTAATGATATCAGCAGCTAGCATATGTTCAGTTTCTTTTTCCACCAATTTGCTTTTCTCTAAATTCATTCTATAGGGATGTTGCTTAATGGGCTGGGCTGAATTTACAATGACATCATGTACTGCGATCGTGCACTACCTCGGGACATCTGGACATAAATCCTTATGCCGGTTAATTAATTTTGTCACCTGCATTCTTTGTGTAGGCTCCAAGTGACAGACCTTATCAGTAAAGTTGGTCAAAATAACGGAATTCTCCAGTGTGGTGGACACTACATTTAACTTATTAAAATGCTCTTGCCCCTCATTATCAGATTCCACAACCTCATTTGTTTTCATGACAGCACTGATGGGTACTATCTCAGATTCATGATAGGGTTTGAGCATATTTACGTGAACTGATTGATTAGCCTTGCATCTGTCAGGAGTTTTGATAACATAGTTCAAAGAGTCAGTCTTCTTAATTACCTCGTATGGACCCTGGAATCTTGCTTGTGGGGGGGCTGGTCACTAAGGGAAACAAAACCAGGACCTTATCACCAACTTCAAACACCTATTCATGTGCTGTTTTATCATACCAATGCTTCATTTTGACTTGGGAATCTTGTAAATTTTTCCTGGCAAGGTCACATATCTTATTAAGCCTCTTGCGGAATTTCAGAACATAGTCTGTCACACTGACATGCACTTTTGGGTTAGACCACTGCTCTCTGAATAAGGTCAGAGGTCCCTTGGGCCTATGACCGTAAACAAGCTCAAATGGGCTGAACCCCAGTGAATCCTGAATAGTATCCCTCACAGCAAAAAGCAATAGAGGCAATCCATCATCCCAGTCCCTGTTATTCTGCTGACAGTAGGATTTAATCACAGTTTTCAAAGTCGAGTGGAACCGCTCCAAAGCCCCTTGAGACTCAGGGGTGGTATGCAGAGGACACAATTTGATTAGCTCCCAGCTCAGAAACTATCGGTTGGAATATGTGGGACATGAAGTTACTCCCCTGATCTGATTGAATCTCCTTAGGTAACCCTACCATGGTGAAAAACTTGACAAGTGCCTTTACCACAACGTTTGCTCTTATGCTCCCAAGAGGCACAGCCTCCGGGAACCTAGAGGCAGCACACATAATAGTCAGCACATACTGATGACCAGCTGCAATCTTTGGTAATGGTCCCACACAGTCCACTATGACTTCGGAAAACGGTTCACCGAAAGCAGGTATCGGCCGAAGGGGCGCCCTTGGGTTGGCCTGATTTGGCTTTCCCACCACCTGGCACGTGTGACACCTTCTACAATAATTAACAATACCTCTCCTCATGTCAGGCTAATAAATTTGCTCATAATCCTATGTACTGTTTTCTTTATTCCAAAATGTCCACCTATAGACATCTTGTGGGCCAAGTTCAAAATTTCAGCCCTAAAAACCTTCAGAACCACCACCTGGTGTACAATCGCCCAATCCTCATTTGCGGGCACTGTAGCCAGTCTCCATTTTCTCATTAACACTCCACCTTTAATATAGTATCCCACTGGATCCTTCTTAATTCCCTCCTCAGGGAGAGCTGTCTCTTTTAAAGCCACAATTTCTGCATCTTTGCTCTGTTCCTCCACAAATTCTTTCCTCAATAACGATAAATCTGCCTTGTTCCCCTCACTCTCTTCAGCCTTACTATCCTCTAAATCCTGTTGATACAGGGACGGTAAGAAAGTCTCAGATAAATCAATATTTGTATCAGCAGCCTTTTTCCACATGCTTCTGGTTACTGTGGAGGTGAGATAAACTTCAGAATCTATGGGCGGGTCCTCAGCAGCCACAGGCTTGCTCGTTAGTTGCACTACTGAGTACACATCCCCTCCCACCAGGTCATTACCAAGTAAGACATCCACATTGTCCATCGGTAGTTCAGACCGCACCCCTATTGTGACTAGTCCGGATACTAAGTCACATTTCAGAAATATTTTATGCCTCAGTCCCTTTTCCAATACCTTTTATCACATTCACTTCACCAGTCTCCATCTCAGCACTGAATTCCAACACATTCCTTAGGATCAATGACTGACAAGCCCCAGTGGCTCTCCAGATTCTCACTGGAACCGGGGTTGACCCCTCCTTTACAGATACCAACCCGTTTGAAATAAATCTCTCGTGCCCTTCTTGAACTCTGTCTGAGCCCTCCTTCCTTAGCGGTCTGTTAACTGGCTCAATGCAGGCAGTCGGGGATGTTGCTTTTCCTTTTCCTTTATCTCTTTTTGGAGCAAAACACCCGGACGCTACGTTAAACTAGGGAACTTTCCTCCCGACTGCTTCTCGTCCTCCTCACCATTTCTGCTAGTCCCCGGCTTACTTTCTGAATTAGCCGGCAGGCTCTCTCTATTATCCCTACTACCCCTCTGGTAGCTGTTACTCGGAGAAAACTTTACCTTGTGGGTTAAAGCATACTCGTCTGCTAACTTAGCAGATCTTAGTCTCCTTCTCATTCAGGTATGTCTGTATGTTGTCAGGGACACAACTTTTAAATTCTTCGATTAAGATCAACTCCTTCAGTTGGCCAAAACCCTCATCCACCTTTTCTGAAGCGCACAAATGATCAAAGTACACACACTTCTCATAGGCAAACTCCACAAATATTTGATTCCAAAGCTTCCTTAAATCTCTGAACTTTTGTCGATAAACCTCTGGCACCAACTCATAAGTCTTAAGTATAGTATCTTTCGCTTCAACATAATCATCTGCGTCTTCCACAGGCAATGCCAAATATGCTCTTTGAGCCTTCCCCTTAAGTACACTTTGTAACAACACAGCCCACTTATCTCTTAGCCACTTCTGATTCATGGCCACTTTTTCAAAAAGTAGGAAGTACCTATCAGTTTCCATCTCCTCAAATGGAAGTACCAACTTAATTTCCTAACTAACATTAAACCTCTCCTCACAGTCTGCCATGCGATCCTCCCATTGCCATTTCTTCCTCTTGAACTGTCTCTTTTTCTGCTTCTCTCTGTTGCTTTGCTTCTTCCCTCTATTTCTTTGCTTCTTCCGCCTCTAACTTAAGTCTCATCTGTTCTAGGCGTACCTGGACCTTCCCTTTCCCTATAGGAAAGTGCGCTAACACCTCTGCATCAAATTCCTTCACTAAGACATAATATTCAGCTATTTTCCATTGCATTTCTACCTTTGTCATCCCCTTCTTGACCTCTGTGAGTTTCAAGGCCTCAACAACTGCCCACAACTCAACCTTTTTAGTTTTCCTTAAGCCCGCAGGGTCTGGTCTTGCCAGAAAATCCTCAACATCCATTTCTGCGGTTTTCCTTTTGTTTTCCACACAACCAAATCAGATAAGGGAATATACCCCAATCAATTCAAACTGGCCCCAGGCAATTTTTGTTCAAATCCCAGACGAGCCCCCAATTTTTCACGTACCCCGTGACCGGGTTAAAGAACCAGCAGAAATGGAAAACACTTCAGAGTCTGGTATTACTAGTAACTAATAGTGTTTATTAGTAAACTACATAATGCAGTAATATAGATGCAAATATATGAACAGGTTAGCAATTTTTTTATACACACACACACACACACACACACACACACACACACACACACAAATAGGAACCAAAACTAGGCTCTTTCAACCCTCGGGTTTGAAAAGGACCTACTTTTTATCTCCACATGCTGGACATCAGCTGTCCAACACTTGGCTCTGCCCTGCTCTCTCTGCAGGAATCTTAACAAGCAGGCAAAGTGTCCTTGGAGAAAGGTAAACAATCAGCAGAGGAACCATAACATTAAATCTTGTCTCTCTCTCTCTCTCTCAATTGCGCTGGACGCCTACCCCCCTCTCTCAATAGCAGCACAGTTCATAGAGTCAAGTCTGGACCCCGTTTCAAACTCGTTTTGCCCATCACAACCCCCTCCTATTATGAGACAATGTGACGAAACAATGATCCGAAACACAGGAGTAAATCAACATCAGAATGATTTTAAAATAAGTTTGTGTTTTAGAATGACCAAGTATGAGTCCAGTCCTTAACTCAACTGAGATGTTGTGGCATGACCTGAAGAGGGCTATTTATGCAAGTTATCCTAGAAATATTGAACTGAAACAGTTTTGTGTGGAGGAATGGTCTAGAATTCCTCCTCACTGTTGTGCAAGTCTTATCAGCAGGTACAGGAAACGTTTGGTGATTATTACTGCTAAAGGAGGTTCTACCAGTTATTAAATACAAGGGTTCACTACTTTTTCCATATTGGACTGTGAATGATTAAACAATATGTTCAATAAAGACATGAAAAGTAAATTGTTTTTGCGTTATCAGTTTAGGCAGATTGTGTTTGTCCATTATTGTGACTTAGATTAAAATCAGACCACATTTTTTGAGTAATTAATGCAGAAAACTAGGTAAGTGCAAAGGGTTCACAAACTTTTTCTTGCAACTGTATATTTTACAGGTGCATTGTGTTTCTTTTGCACAGGTACAAGATTATTGAACTTTTGTTTTACTTGACAATGGGATTTTCTCCAGCTGTGGTCGTAGCATCAATGGTAAGTGTCCCAAATAATTCTCTCTCATTCCCTTAAGTGTAATTCTCCAGCTCAGGTAGCTCAGCGTTAAATAACGTCCATATGCATAAAACATTAGATTCTTTATAAAACAGTATATTTCTAAAAATTCATATGAACCTCCTTAACTGCCTTATGAATCTGGATGTTCTGTTAAATCCTATACAGATTCCTTTAGTGAACTTCCATGTTGCTTAATATACATTTTGTACATTAATTCTGTACATTTACCTGGTGGGTGACTTGTATCTTGATGATTTCCTCTCTGATTTGAAATCTCAACTCCTTATCATTACATTGTTTATTGGACCAAGGTCTCTTGTTAATTTTCTTCCTGTCCCTGTCCAATTACTTCCCATCACCTAGTGTTCCATAGTAGGCAATTCTGTGGATGGGAAGAGGAAACCTGATGGTAGTTTGCCTCTCAGGTGCCAGAGTCCGCGATGTTTCTGAACACGTCCACAATATCCTGAAAAGGGAGGGTGAGCAACCGAAAGTAATGTTCGTATTGGTACCAATGACATAGGTAGAAAAAGGCAGGAAGTTAGGAAGAAAGCTGAGAAGCAGGACCTGAAGGGTAGTGATTGCAGAGTTGCTGCCTGTGCCTTATGATGAAGAGAATAGGAATAGAATGAGGTGGCAGATAAATGTGTGTCTGAAAAATTGGAACAGGGGGCAGGGATAGGCAACTGTGGCTGTCAAGAGAAGTTAAGAACCACCAAGGAAAGGGCATTTAAGGTAGCAAAAATGAGTGGGATGTTGGATGATCGGAAAGCTTTTAAATCCAATAAAAGGCAACTAAAAAAGCTACAGGAAGGGAAAAGATTAAATATGAGGGCAAACTAACTGATCTAAAGCAGGGTACTATTTTTTTCTGGTTATATAAAGAGTGAAAAAGTGGTGAGAGTTGATATTGGACCACTTGAAATTGATGCAGGTGAGTTAGTGATAGGGACAAAGAAACGGTAGATGAACTTAATAAGCACTTTGCATCAGTCTTCGCCTGTGGAAGACACTAGCTGTGTGCCAGAGGTCCATGAGTGTCAGAGAGCAGGAGTGAGTGCTATTACTATGTCAAAGGAATAAGTGCTAGGCAAACTCAAAGGTCTTAAGGTGGATAAGTCGCCTGGACCAGATGGACTACATCCTAGAATACTGAAAGAGATTGCTTAAGAGATCACGGGTGCATTGGTCATGATCTTTCAAGAATCACTTGATCTTGCATGATCCCTGGGGAATGGAATTGAATTGACTTTATTATGTATGTTTGTACATCCTTCATATTTGTGAGTAAAAATCTTTATGTTATGTCTCCATCTAAATGTGCAATGTGCCATTTATAGTAATTTATAATCAATAGTATGTACAACAGGACAGTCAATATAACATAGAAATATAATTGTGTCAGCATGAATTAATCAGTCTGAGGGCCTGGTGGAAGAAGCTGTACCAGAGCCTGTTGGTCCTGGCTTTTATGTTGTGGTACCGTTTCCCGGACAGTAGCAGCTGGAACAGTTTGTGGTTGGGGTGACTCAGGTCCACAATGATCCTTCAGGCCCTTTTTACACACCTGTCTCTATAAATGTCATTAATAGTGGGAAGTTCACATCTACAGATGCGCTGGGCTGTCCACACCAATCTAGGTTCTCATACCAAGCAGTAATGCAGCCTGTCAGGATACTCTCAATTGTGCCCCTGTAGAAAGTATTTGGAGTCCATACCAAACTACTTCAACCATCTGAGGTGAAAGAGGTGCTGTTGTGCTTTTTTCACCACACAGCCGTTATGTATAGACCATGTGAGATCCTTGGTGATGTGTATGCCAAGGAACTTAAAGCTGTTAACCCTCTCAACCATCTGACTAGATGATTGCAAATGTCATTCTTTAAGAAGGGAGGAAGGCAAAAGAAGGAAATTATAAGACAGTTAACCTAACTTCAGTGGGTATTAAGGATGAGGTTTCGGAGTACTTGGAGACTAGTGATAAAATAAGTTAAAGTCAGCATGGTTTCTGTAAAGGGAAATCTTGCTGACAAATCTGTTAGAGTTCTTTGAGGAAGTTACAAGCAGGGTGGACAAAGAAGAGGCAATGGATGTCAGTTACTTGGATTTTCAGAAGGCATTTGACCAGGTGTCACACATGAGGCTGCTTAACAAGATAAAATCCTGTGGCATTACAGGCAAGATACTGGCATGGATAGAGGAATGGCTGACAAGACAGGAGGCAGCAAGTGTGTATAAAAGGGGCCTTTTCTGGTTGGCTGCCAGTGACTAGTGGTGCTTATCAGGGGTCAGTATTGGGACTGCTACTTTTTACATTGTTTGTCAATGATTTAGATAATGAAATTGATGGCTTTGTGGCAAAGATTGAAGATGATACAAAGATAGATGGGTAGGTAATCCTCAAAGAATTCCAATAGGTTCATCAGACAGTTATTTCCCATGGTAGGGGAATTCTAGGACAAGAGGACATGACTTCCGGTTTGAAGGACTTCCATTTAGAACCGAGGCGTGGAGAAATTATTTTAGTCAGAGAGTGGTAAATCTGTGAAATTTGTTGCCACAAGCAGCTGTGGAGGGCAAGTCATTGGGTGTATTTAAGGCAGAGATAGATAGGTTCTTGATTAGCCAGGGCATCAAAGCATATGGCATGAAGGCAGGGGAGTGGGGATGACTGGAAGAATTGGAGCAGACTCAGTAGGCCAAATGGCGTATTTCTGCTCCTATATCTCATGGTCTTGTGGACTTAGACAAATGGGAAGAGTGGGCAAAGAAGCAGCAGATGGAATACAGTGCTTGGAAATGTATGATAATGCATTTTGGTAAAAGGAACAATAGTGCAGTCTATCATCTAAATGAGGAGAAGGTTCAAATATCAGAGGTGCAAAGGGATTTGGAATCCTCATGCAAGACCCCCAGAAGGTTAATTTACAAGTTGAGTCTGTGGTAAAGAAGGCAAATGCAATGTTGGCACTTATTGTAAGGGGAATAGAATATAATAGTATTAATGGTAAGATGCTTGGCAGCATGGAGAATTAGAGGGATCTTGGGGTCCAAGTCCATAGGACACTCAAAGCTGCTACACAGGTTGACTCTGTGGTTAAAAAAGCATACGGTGCATTGGCCTTCATCTGTCGTGGGATTGAGTTTAGGAGCCGAGAGGTAATGTTGCAGCTATATAGGACCCTGGAGCGATGGAGGATGAGAGGAGAGCTGATAGAGGTGTATAAGATGATGAGAGGAATTGACTGTGTGGATACCCCAGGGCTGGAATGGCTAGCACGAGAGGGCACAATTTTAAGGTGCTTGGAAGTAGGTACAGAGGAGATATCAGGGGTAAGTTTTTTATGCAGAGTGTGAGTGCATGGAATGGGCTGCTGGCAATGGTGGTGGAGAAGGATAAGATAGGGTCTTTAAAGAGACTCCTGGACAGGTATATGGAGCTCAGAAAAATAGAGGGCTATGGGTAACCCCTAGGTAATTTCTAAGGTAGGGACATGTTCAGCACAGCTTTGTGGGCCAAAGGGCGTGTATTGTGCTGTAGGTTTTCTATGTTCCTATAAAACTAAGGAAATAATGCTGAGGCTTTACAGGACACTATTCAGGCTGCACTTGAAGTATTGCTAACAGATTTGGGCCCCATATCTCAGAAAGAATGTGCTGACATTGGAGAGAGTCCAGAGGAGGTTCACAAGGATGATTCCAGGAATGAAGGGGTTAACATACGAGAGGTGTTTGGCAGCTTTGGGCCTGTCCTCATTGAAATTCAGAAGAATGTGGGGATCTCATTGAAACCAACAGAATGTTGAAAGGACTAGATAAGGTGGATGTGGAGAGGATGTTTCCTCTGGTGAGGGTATCCAGAACTAGAGGGCACAGCCTTAAAATTGAGGGGCGACCTTTTAAGACCATAAGGCATAGGAGCAGAATAAGGCTATTCTCCAACATTCAATCATCACTGATCCTTTTTTTATCTCCTTTTCAATCCCATTTCCCAGCCTTCTGCCTGCAACTTTTGATGCCATGCCCAATCAAAAACCAAACAATCTCTGCCTTAAATACACCCAATGACCTGGCCTCCCCAGCTGCATGTGGCAACAGATTCCACAAATTCACCACCCTCTGGCTAAAGAAATTTCTCTGCCTCTGTTTTGAAAGGACGCCCCTCTATCCTGAGGTTGTGCCCTCTTGTCCTAGACTGTCCCACCATGGGAATCATCCTTTCCAAAATCTACTCAGCCTAGGCCTTTCAACGTTCAAAAGTTTTCAATGACAGCCCCCTCATCCTTCTAATTTCCAGCAAGTACAGACCCAGAACTATCAAACGTTCCTTGTATGAAAACCCTTTCATTCCTGGAATCATCCTTGTGAACCTCCTCTGGATCCTCTCCAATGCCAGCCTAAATACTCAATGAGAGGCCTCACCAGTGCCTTATAAAGCCTCAACTTCACATCCCTGTTCTTGCATTCTAGACCTCTTGAAATGAATGCTAACATTGCATTTGCCTTCCTCACCACAGACTCAACCTGCAAGTTAACCTTTAGGATGTTCTGCACAAGGACTCCCAAGTCCCTTTGCATCTCAGATTTTTGGATTGTCTCCCCTTTTAGAAAACAGTCCACATATTTATTTCTACTTCCAAACTGCATTGTCATGCATTTTCCAATATTATATTTCAGTTGCCAGTTTCTCATTCTCCTAATCTGTCTAAGTCCTTCTGCATCCTAGCTGGCCCTCCAACAATCTTCATATTATCTGCAAACTTGGCAACAAAGTCATCTATTCCATCATCTAAATCATTTATATGCAGTATAAAAAGGAGTGGTCCAAAACCGACCCCTGTGGAACACCACTAGTCACTGGCAGCCAACCAGGCAAAGATCCTTTTATTTCCACTTGTTGCCTTCTTGCAATCAGCCAATGCTCTAACCATCTTAGTAACTCTCCTGTAATACCATGGGCTCTTAACTTGATAAGCAGCCTCATGTGTGGCACTTTGTCAAAGGCCTTCTGAAAGTCCAAATTATCAACATCCACTGCATCCCCTTTATCTGTCCTACTTGTAATCTCCTCAAAGAATTCCAATAGGTTCATCAGACAGGATTCTCCCTTAAGGAAGCCATGCTGATTTTGTCCTATCTTGTCCTGTGTCACCAAGTACTCCATCACCTCGTCCTTAACAATTGACTCTAACGTCTTCTCAACCACTGAGGTCAGGCTAACTGGTCTATAATTTCCTTTCTGCTACTTTACTCCATTCTTAAAGTGTGGAGTGACATCTGCAATTTTCCAGTCCTCTGGCACCATGCCATAGTCCAATGGTTTTTGAAAGATCATTGCTAATGCCACCACAATCTCTAACGCTACCTCTTTCAGAACCCTAGGGTGCAGTTCATCTGGTCCAGGTGACTTATGTACTTTTAGGTCTTTCAGCTTTTTGAGCTTCTCCCTCACAGTAGTAACTGCACCCACTTCTCTTCTTTCACACACTACAACATCTGGCACACTGCTAGTGTCTTCCACAGTGAAGACTGATGCAAATTACTCATTTAGTTTATCTGCTATCTCCTTGTCTCCCGTTATTATTTCTCCTGCCTCATTTTCTGGCGGTCCTATATCCACTCTCATCTCTCTTTTTTTTATGTATACTTGAAAAAGCTTTCACTATCGTGTTTGAAAGGCAAACACGAGGAAATCTGCAGATGCTGGAAATTATAGATGCTGCCTGGCCTGCTGTGTTCCACCAGCATTTTGTGTGTGTTACTATCTGCTTTGATATTACTTGCGAGCTTGCTTTCATATTTTTGTTTCCTTCTAATGATTCTTTTAGTTGCTTTCTGTAGGTTTTTAAAAACTTCCCAATCCTCTATCCTCCCACTAATTCTTGCTTTGTTTTTACTTTAGCTTTGACTTCCCTTGTCAGCCATGATTGTACTATTTTGCCATTTAAGTATTTCTTCATTTTTGGAATATACATGTCCTGCACCTTCCTCATTTTTCCCAGAAACGCATCTTATTGCTGCTCTGCTGACATCCCTGCCAACAGCTACTTCCAATTTACTTCATCATTTATTTCATCTTATTTCATCAGTTGACAGGACCACAATGGCAAATGAATGTAGAACATTGAATGGTGCAGACCAGGCCTTTTGGCCCACAATGTGCCAAACTTATAACCTACTCCACGATCAATCTAACCCTTCCTTCCCACAACTTTTGAATTCAATCCCCCGGGTAATGAAGGCCAATACTCCGTACACTACCTTACGCACCCTATCAATCTGTGCGGCAGTTTTGATGGATCTAGTATGTGTTATGTATAAAAGTGGGTTTAATAACATGTCTTTCTTGTGCAGCCCAACACTGAAGGGATTCAGGAACTGATGTGGGGTGGCATGCTGTACTGCCTGGGAGTGGTGTTTTTCAAAAGTGATGGGATCATTCCTTTTGCCCACGCCATCTGGCACATCTTTGTTGCTCTGGCTGCAGCTGTGCACTATTATGCCATCTGGAGATACCTGTACCGGAGCCCTGCATCACCCATATGGAAGGACTTCTAACCTGCATCCAGCCCGTGTGCTTTCGGAGATAACTGGTGAATTAGACATTTGGTGGAAACATCCCGTCGTGACAGCAGGCTGAGAGGAGCTGCCACAAATGTTCAAACAACCTCTAGCTTCAAATTAACACAAAACTGTTGCCTGGAGGCTGATGGGCAGTGAATGGCAGTGTGTTGGGTAGGGATCCTCTCGGTTTGCTCTTCACATTTGTTTTCGCATTTTACTTTCTCCCCCACCAGTGTAATGGAGCTTGAAAATATCAGCTTTCCTCAACGATGTGGACATGGACACGATTGATTAGATTTCACTGTGCTCTGTGGAATTTTGTATTTGGAAAGTGAAGCACAGTGAATAACGTGAGGACTGAAATGAACACAAACAATTCTGCAGGGTATCCTTTTTATAAATAACTAAGTGACTTGTGGTCTTGTGGGCATTATACAGTTTGACTCAAACCTCCACTGAAAATCAAACTGATACATTCCAGTTTAGTGTGGCATTTTATACCTCGGTTTTCATTGGAAAACCTTAGACTTGCTCAGTTGTTGGGGAAGGGCTTTGGGTGAGATGTTTTCAATGTGTTCGCTGCTGACAAACTAATTGATACTATATTTCTGGGAGCAGCATGGGCTGCTGAAGGGGTGGATTTTTGAGAATCTCCATCAGGGTTGTGTAGTGTGCATCAACAGTATTGTAAATTGGGTTCTCTCGGTTCCAGCAACAGGCTGGCAATGAGGAACACAACAAAAGCACTTTTGTTCTGATTAATTGTTCTTTACAAGATGACAGGCAGCAAGCCACTCTCGTATGTGGAAACTGCTTAGCCACATTTCTGCAAATCTCTGCTACCAAGGCAGTGGGTTAACTGAAGTTGTCATCAGACTGTTGATCAGGAGAGATTCTGATTTACCTCATTTTTGTAACTGAGCAGCAGCAGCCTGTTCTCTTTCGCTGTCTCCTGTGGATCCTACCACACCAACTCTGAAAGAAAGAGTGAACTAAACTTAAACAATAAATGGTTTACATTTTGTGAAAACTTTTCCCAGCAGTATGAAAGTATGTTTTTATATGCAGCCAACAGATTTTTGGAAAGTGGCTCTTTCTTAGTTGCACCAAATTGGGTAGGCAAGTTATTCTGGGCTGACTGCAGAACTCAGTCTAATTGTCATTGAACAACTTCTTCCTCATCCTAATACAGGCTGCAGCTCAACTCACAACCTCCACTGTGCTAAGGAAGGTGTGAGACCAGTTCAGGTGCATGCCAGGAGTGTTACCAAAGGAGACAAAAATCTGGTCATCATTCTCCCTGCAGTGGGGAAACCCTTACAATATCAATGCAAACACAATGCTGGAGGAACTCAGCAGGTTAGGCAGCATCTCTGGAGTGGAATAAACAGTCAACATTTTGGGCCAAGACCCTTCATCAAGCCCAAAATATCGACTGTTTATTCCCCTCTATTGATGCTGCCTGACCTGTTGAGTTCCTCTAGCATTTTGTGTGTGTTGCTGTAGACTTTCAACATCTGCAGAGTCTGTCGTCTTTTCCCTTACAACATCATCTGAATTGCAGACTTTGCTACTTGTCCTCGTTTGGTATTGTTTAGAGGGAGTAGGGTGAGGGTTGGTAAATCAACTTCTCACTTGGTGAGTCCAACCAGCAGAGTGTGAACCTGTATGTGTCTCTGTTACACTGGCTCTGTGTGATGCATTAAATACCTCAATGGTCTTGTTTAGATTTCAAAGGTGCTCTTTTGTCAAAACCGAAATCTAGATGGCATTTTTTTAATAAACTCTGTTTGCTAAGTGAAATTACTAAGCTCATACAGCTCGACTTACAGAGAGGATCCCTACTCTACTAGGTGCTGGGAGGGAGTAGGGAATTTAATGGGGCATTTCACTCTAAGGGGGTATGGGCAGTAGCACTTTAGCAGGGCTACGCTCTGTTGAGGTGGGAGTGGAATCTAGACCTATTGATAGAGGGGAGGAATCACTAGTCTTTACATTATTTCCAAAGTCATTCTGGTCATCACTAAATGATGGAGCACACAAGGTAAACCCAGGGAATTAGCCTGGGAAATATGGACCAAGCGAGAGAACAAGGTATTTTCACTCAGAAACTGTCGGCTACAAAAGAGGATGCAAGTAATGGAACACACTAGGTAAAAGTATTTCTAAAGGTGCCGAGATTCAGCTCTGTGACCCCAGCGTTATCACCATGACCCCCTTGTCACATGGCCTGACGCCAGTTCAATCTGCTGCATGTGTATGCGTGTGTGTCTTTATGTAGGTCCATGAGTGTGTGAGAAAGGGAGAGAGAGAGTGTCTGTGAGTGTCTGTGTGTGTGTGTGTACGCGTGTGCCACGTGTCTTCAGACAGTGAGTCACTGCCTTTTGTCCTTTGTGTGCTTTCTAAGCCAGGGAGAGGGAATGGATTTGTTCAATCCATTGCTGTCTAGCGAAAGTGGGAAGCTACTGCATGAGGTTTAATCCACGAGTGCTTGCCGGGCACAGGTTCACTAACTGCTGTTAGGGATCCTCACAACAATGGTTATGCATGGAGGAAAAGAAGGGCTTGCAAATGAGTTTGTGATGTTTCTGAGATGCTGGCTACTGAACAGTTTTCTTCTTTTAATCAGGATTGTGTGTGTGTGTGTACAGATTTGTGGTTTATTTGGTGTAGATTGGTGTATGCCAATATTTTATGGACAGGGTATGCTGATTTTATATTCCTGATCCAGCTGCTGTGATCATAAACTGTGAAATGATTACTGAGTTTACAATGACTGCTGGACCTGATGGCTATGTACAGTATGCTGTGTCAGTATGTGGACATTTTCTCTACTTAACTAGTTCCTGTGGCTCGGTCATAGAATAGCTTAAAAACCTCTGCTGTATACAGGCTTTTACATCAGTGTGCCCTGGATTGCTGGTTGATTGGGCTTCTGAGGTCCCTATGTGAATTTGGAAGACTGGTTTGGGAAAATTTGGGACAATGGGACCTGTAGCTTAAAGGTGGTGGGTGAAGCTGTAAATGTGGAATGTCTGCACACCTTGTGTTGCAATTACTGTGCACACAGGGCATACCAGTAAGGCTCAGTCTGCAAAGGTAAGCTCTTGCTTCAGACAAATGTTTAAGTTGAAATTCTGTGCAATCATTCTGTGACACTGGAGGGTGACAGCAGCCTTAAGTCCCATGGCTGCCATTTAGAAAACAAAATCCTCTGGCATGCTCTAATATTGATGCAATGTGGACAATTCTGACCAGAGATGGTCCACTGTACTTGAAACTGCACTGCTAATGTTTTAACTGAACTGCATTATGATCAAACCACTGATAGAGAGGGTGTGTGTGTGTGTGTGTGTGTGTGTGTGTGTGGGGCATTGCACTCTGCTATGGCTCAGAAATGTTTAACTCTCTGCTTCAGTGCTGTGTTGTAAGTTTAATTCATATTCATGCCATTATTGAACTCCCATTGTAGGTCTGTGTAATGTGTAAGGAATCAATATCGTCTGCCTTTTACTGCAAATGTGTTGCATATTTTCTACGTACACTTAAAGTGTATCTCAATAAAACAGACTGCAGCTGACTAAAAAATACATTTTGTGTATTTGTATTTTCTGAGTTTTGCAAGATTATCTATGCACAGAATAAGTAAGTGCTGTTACCTTTATAACTCCTGCCACAGCACACCCTAATGAGCAGTAGGTTGAGAGAAAGCCGATATACTGCAAGCACAATACCCCAGACATCAAAGATGCCATGTCAACTCTTGACCTCCTTCATAACAGGGATAAAATATCCCAGTCTGTCCAATCTTTCCTGATAATTCCAGCTTTCTAAATCAGGGAACATCCTTGTTGCCCCCTCTCCAGCTCAGTCATGTCATTCCTATACTGTGGAAACAAGAACTCTGCACATTCCTCTGAGTACAGCCTAATCAATGCTTTGTACAAGGATCAACTTTATTTCCCATATACATTGACATGTATTAGGAATCTAGTGTTGGTGCAATATAGAGTCATAGAAAAGTACAACACAGAATCAAGCCCTTCAACCCATCGAGTCTCTGCCAAACCATTTAACCTGCCTATTCCAATTGACCTACACCGCAACCACAGCCCTTCATACCGCTACCATCCACATACCTACTCAAACTTCTCTTAAACATTGAAGTTGAGCTCACATGCATCACTTATGCTGCAGCTCGTTCCATACTTTCATAACCCTCTGAGTGAAGTTTTCCCTCCTATCAAAGCAACCGGACTTCCTATGTTGTCTAGAAGACATTTTGCCACTCATCTGAGAGGCTTCTTCAATTCTAATACATGGTGGGTAGTTTCCGGTTATATTTGAAGGTTCGATATCAATCACATGAGGTTGTTAAGAGTCATTAGTCTTATTTTTGAATGAATGCAGGTGTGAACTGTTGTGAAGACAATGGGTAAAGATTAAGAACTATATTGTAAGCTGATGTGCTGTCGTACCCCACCCTCTCTGTTCAGGGATAGGTTTTCCCGTTTGATGAAGAATGCTCTTTTAACCCCTCTTTCAAAACACCAGCCCTCCCTGTACAAAATGTGCACATTGTTATCAAAGTAGTGTCCATTGTCCTTTAGGGGTAGAATTACAGCTGAGTCTTGACGAGGTGTTAGCCCTCCTCTTTTGGGCCGTCTGTTTGTGAAGTGGTTGTTTTGTCTCATCTATGCAGTTCTCATTGCATTGGATAGCAGATATAATATTGTTCTGTTTATGTTTGGGTGTGGGATCCCTCATGTTCCTCTTAAACTGCACCTTTTACCCTTAACCTATGACCTCTAGTTGTAGTCCCACCCAAACTCAGAGGTGAAAGCCTGCTTGCACTTACCCTAACTATACCCTTCATAATTTTGTATACTTCTATCAAATCTCCTTTCAATCTACTACGTTCCAAGGAATAAAGTCCTGGCCTATTCAACCTTTCCTTATAACTCAGGTCCTCCAGACCCAGCAACATCCTTGTAAATTTTCTCTTACTCTTTCAACTTTGTTTACAACTTCCCTTAAGGTAGGTGACCAAAACTGCATACAATACTTAGAATTTGACCTAACCAATATTTTATGCAGCTTCAACATAACACCCCATCTTCTATCACCAACAAAAGAAAATCTACAGATGCTGGAAATCCAAGCAACAAACATAAAGGCCCACCAGCATCTTTACTTCCTGAGAAAGCTGAAGAAATTTGGCCTGTCCCCTAAAACCCTCACTAATTTTTATAGATGCACTGTAGAAAGCATTCTTCCAGGGTGCATCACCACCTGGTATGGAAGTTGTCCTGTCCAAGACAGGAAGAAGCTGCAAAAGATTGTGAACACAGCCCAGCACATCACACAAACCAATCTTCCATCCTTGGACTCACTTTACACTGTACACTGTCGGAGCAGTGCTGTCAGGATAATCAAGGACACGACCCACCCAGCCAACACACTTTTTGTCCCTCTTCCCTCCGGGAGAAGGTTCAGGAGCTTGAAGATTCGTACGGCCAGATTTGGGAACAGCTTCTTTCCAACTGTGATAAGACTGCCGAACGGATCTTGACCCGGATCTGGGTCGTATCTTCCAAATATCCGGACCTGACTTGCATGACCTTACTTTCCCTTTTCTATTTTCTAATTATGATTTATAATTTAAATTTTTATTATATTTACTTCGATTTGTACTTCAGGGAGTGTAAAACGCAGAATCAAATATCACTGATGATTGTACGCTCTAGTATCAATTGTTTGGTGACAATAAAGTAAAGTAAAAGCTGGAGGAACTCAGCAGGACATGCAGCATTTATGGAAAGTAGTCAGCATTTCAGGCTGAAGCCCTTAATCAGGACTGGAGAAAAAATAGATGAGGGGTCAGTGTAAGAAGGTGGGGGGAGGGGAGGAAGAAACACAAGGTAAGTGAAACCAGGAGGAGGGAGGGGTGAAGTAAAGAGTTGGGAAGTTGATTGGTGAAAGAGATACAGGGCTGGAGAAGGGGGAATCTGATAGGAGAGGACAGAAGTCCATGGAAGAAAGAAAAGGGGGGACAAGCACCGAAAGGAAGTGATGGGCAGGCAAGGAGATAAGGTGAGAGAGGGAAATGGGAATGGTGAAGGGGGATTATTACCAGAAGTTCAAGAAATCGATGTTCATGTTATCAAGTCAGAGGCTACCCAGACGGAATATAAGGTGTTGCTCCTCCAACCTGAATATGACCTTGTCATGACAGTAGAGGAGCCCATGTACTGACATGTCAGAATGGAAATGGGAAGTTGAATTAAAATGAGTGACGCACATTTTTTTGGCAGACGGAGATTAGGTGCTTGGCAAAGCAGTCTCCCGATCTACATCGGGTGTCACAGTTATATAGGAGGACACACCAAGAGGACCGGATACAATAGATGACCCCCAGCAGACTCACAGGTGAAGTGTTGCCTCACCTGGAACAACTTTTCAGAGCGGGCAGCAGAGTCCGTGGAAGCAGAGTCCTGGGCTTTGGCTAAGGGGGAGTCCGTGGAAGCAGAGTCCTGGGCTTTGGCTAAGTGGGCTTCGGGGACTTCGGTAAGCTTGTGTGATTGCTCGCTGAGGGGAAGAAGGTAAGGTCGCCAGGTGCTTTTTAGACTTATTCTATTAATCCAGTTGAGGTATGGGGGAGACAGTCACAGCAGTGGTGTGCTCCATATGCAGTATGTGGGAAGTCAGGGTCAACACAGTTGTCCCTGATGACTACACCTGCAAAAGGTGCGTCCAGCTGCAGCTCCTATCAGACCGAGTTAGGGAGTTGGAGCAGGAGCTGGATGAACTACGGATCATTCGGAAGGTGGAGGCAGAGATAGATATCAGGAGGTAGTCACACCAAAAAACCAAGAAGTAGGCAGATGGGTGACGGTCCAGAGAGGCAGGGGGAGCAGGCAGAGAGAGCAGAGCACCCCTGCGGCCATTCCCATTAACAATAAGTATACCGTACTGGATACTGTTGATGGGGATGACCTACCAGGAATGAGTTGTAGTGGTCCTGCCTCTGGCACAGAGGTTGAACCCTCAACTAGAAAGGGGAGGAGGGAAGAGAAGAGAGCGATAGTTTTAGGGGACTCTATAGTTAGGGGGGCAGATAGGAGATTTTGTGGGACAGATCGGGAGTCTCGGATGGTATGTTGCCTCCCTGGTGCCAGGGTCCGGGACATCTCAGATCGGGTGCAGGCTATTCTTGAGAGTGAGGGCATGAACCCAGATGTTGTGGTCCATGTAGGGACCAATGATGTAGGTAAGGTGAGTGAGGGGGTCCTGCTTAGAGAGTTCAGGGAGTTAGGAGTGAAGCTGAAAGGCAGGACCTCCAGGGTGACAATCTCAGGATTGCTACCTGTGCCACGTGCGAGTGAGGCGAAGAATAGAATGATTATGCACATTAATACGAGGCTGAGAGCATGGTGCAGGAAGGAAGGGTTCAGGTTTTTGGATAATTGGTCTTTGTTCCAGGGACATTGGGATCTGTTTCGAAGGGACGGTCTACATCTGAACCGGAGGGGTACTAACATTCTTGCAGGAGTATTTGCCAGTGCTGCTCAGGGGGGTTTAAACTAGATGTGCAGGGGGCAGGGGGCAGGGATCCAGATCCAGAGGGTTGGTCAGAAGGTGCATGGGGTTAAATGTGTACAAGGTTTGGGTGATCTTGAGAAGGTCATCAAAATTCAGGGTGCAATTTGCCCGATGGAAGTTCAAGGAGCTGGGTTAGGTACAGTAGACAGTGTTTTAAGCAAAGAGAGGAGGAATGGGCTAAGAATTCTATACTTGAATGCGCGTAGTGTCAGAAATAAGACAGATGAGCTTGAAGCTCAGATGAAAATGGGGAACTACGATATTGTTGGGATAACGGAGACATGGCTGCAAGGGGATCAGGCCTGGGAATTGAGTGTACCAGGGTATACGTGCTATCGTAGAGACAGAAATATGGGAAGAGGGGGTGGGGTGGCCCTGTTGGTGAGGAATGAGATTCAGTCCTTAGCAAGAGGTGACTTGGGAACAGGGGAAGTAGAGTCTGTGTGGATTGAGCTGAGGAACAGTAAGGGTAAAAAGACCCTAATGGGTGTTGTGTACAGGCCCCCAAACAGTAGCGTGGATATTGGGTACAAGTTGATTAGGGAGTTAACATTGGCATGTGCTAAAGGTAATGCAGTCGTTATGGGAGATTTCAACATGCAGGTGGACTGGGAGAATCAGGTAGGTGCTGGACCCCAGGATAGGGAGTTTGTGGAGTGTCTAAGGGATGTATTTTTGGAACAGCTTGTGCTTGAGCCAACCAGGAACGAGGCTATTTTGGACTTGGTGATGTGTAATGAACAGGAATTGATAAGTGATCTTGAAGTAAAGGAGCCATTAGGAAGTAGTGATCATAACATGATAAGTTTTTATCTACAATTTGAGAGGGATAGGGGCAGATCAGAGGTGTCAGTGTTGCAATTAAATAAAGGAGACTACGGAGCCATGAGGGATGAGCTGGCCAAAGTTAAATGGGCGGATGCCCTGGCAGGAAAGACAGTGGATCAGCAGTGGCAGATATTCTTGGGCATAACACAAAAGATGCAAATGCAGTTCATTCCAATGAGAAGGAAGGATTCAAAGAGGGGGAAGGGGCCACAGTGGTTGACAAAGGAAGTCAGAGATTGTAAAGCATTAAAGAAAAAGAAGTATGACAGGGCTAAGATGAGTGGGAATACAGATGATTGGGAAAGTTTTAAGGAACAGCAGATCTTAACTAAAAAAGCAATACGGAGAGAAAAAATCAGGTATGAGCTCAGTCTAGCCAGGAATATTAAAGGGGATAGCAAAAGCTTTTTTAGCTATGTGAAGAGAAAGAAGATAGTTAAGAACAATGTTGGCCCCTTGAAGAATGAATTGGGAGAAATTGTTATGGGAAACAGGGAAATGGCAACAGAATTTAATGCATACTTTAGATCTGTCTTCACCAGGGAGGACACAAGCAATCTCCCAGATGTATGGATGGGCCAGGGTCATAAGATATCAGAGGAATTGAGACAGATTGACATTAGGAAAGAAACTGTGATGAGTAGACTGGTAGGACTGAAGGCTAATAAATCCCCGGGTCCAGATGGTCTGCATCCGAGGGTTCTAAAAGAGGTGGCTCAGGAAATTGCGGATGCATTGGTAATCATTTTCCAATGTTCCTTAGGTTCAGGATCAGTTCCTGAAGATTGGAGAGTGGCTAATGTTGTCCCACTTTTCAAGAAGGGAGGGAAGGAGAAAACGGAGAACTATCGCCCTGTTAGCCTAACGTCAGTCGTGGGGAAGATGCTTGAGTCCATTATTAAGGACGAAATAGTGGCACATCTAGATGGCAGAAATAGGATTAGGCCGAGCCAGCATGGATTTACCAAGGGCAAATCATGCTTGACTAATCTGTTGGAGTTTTTTGAGGGTGTAACAAGGATGTTAGACGAGGGTAAGCCAGTAGATGTTGTGTACCTAGATTTTCAGAAGGCATTCGATAAGGTGCCACATAGGAGATTGGTGAGTAAAATCAGAGCTCATGGCATTGGGGGCAGGGTTTCAACATGGATAGAAAACTGGTTGGTAGATAGAAAGCAAAGGGTAGCAGTGAATGGGTGTTTCTCAGACTGGCTGGAGGTGACTAGTGGGGTACCACAGGGCTCTGTATTGGGACCACAGCTCTTTACGATTTATGTCAATGATTTAGATGAGGGCATTGAAAACTATATCAGCAAGTTTGCTGACGATACTAAACTGGGTGGCAGTGTGACATGCGAAGAGGACGTTAGGAGAATACAGGGAGACTTGGATAGGCTGAGTGAGTGGGCAGATACTTGGCAGATGTCATTCAATGTGAATAAATGTGAAGTTATCCACTTTGGAAGCTGGAACAAGAGGGCAGAGTATTGTCTGAACGGTGTCGAGTTAGGTAAGGGAGAAATGCAAAGAGACCTAGGAGTCCTAGTTCACTAGTCAATGAAGGTGAATGAGCAAGTGCAACAGGCAGTGAAGAGGGCAAATGGAATGTTGGCCTTTGTTACAAGGGGAATTGAGTACAAGAGCAAGGATGTTCTTTTGCATTTGTACAGGGCCCTGGTGAGACCACACCTGGAATATTGTGTACAGTTTTGGTCTCCAGGTTTAAGGAAGGACAATCTGGCAATTGAGGAAGTGCAGCGTAGATTCACTAGGTTGATTCCTGGGATGGCAGGGCTGTCTTACGCAGAGAGATTGGAGAGATTGGGCTTGTACACGCTGGAATTGAGGAGATTGAGAGGGGATCTGATTGAAACGTTTAAGATAATTAAAGGATTTGATAGGATTGAGGCAGGAAATATGTTCCAGATGTTGGGAGAGTCCAGTACCAGAGGGCATGGATTGAGAATAAGAGGTCAGTTATTTAAAACAGAGTTGAGGAAGAGCTTCTTCTCCCAGAGAGTTGTGGAGGTGTGGAATGCACTGCCTCGGAAGACGGTGGAGGCCAATTCTCTGGATGCTTTCAAGAAGGAGCTGGATAGATATCTGATGGATAGGGGAATCAAGGGATATGGGGACAAGGCAGGGACTGGGTATTGATAGTGAATGATCAGCCATGATCTCAGAATGGCGGTGCAGACTCGAGGGGCCGAATGGTCTACTTCTGCACCTATTGTCTATTGTCTATTAACTGTTTGGGGCCCTGGATGGCAGTGAGGGAGGAGGTATATGAGCAGGTTGTTCCACTTGCATTGATAAGTGCCAGGAGATAGAGCAGTAGGGCGGGATAAATGGACAAGGGAATCACATAGGGAGCAGTCCCTGCAGAAAGCAGCAAGTTGGGGTGGGGGAGATATGGTGGTGGGGTCCTGTTGGAGATGGCAGAAGTTGTGGAGAATTATGTGCTGACATGGAGGCTGGTGGGGTGGTAGGTGAGGACCAGAAGAACCTTATCCCTGGTGGGATGGCGAGATTGATGGGGTGAGGGCAGACATGCACGAAATGAAAGAGATGTGGTTGAGGGTAGCATTGATGGTGGAGGAAGGGAAGCCCCTTTCTTTGAAGAAGGAGGATCATCTCCTTCGTTCTGGAATGAAAAGCCTCATGTTGAGAGCAGATGTGGTGGAGATAGAAGAATTGAGAGAAAGGAATAGCGGTTTCACAAGTACAGTGTGCAAGGAGGTATAGTCCAGGTAGCTGTGAGAGTCTGTGGATTTGTAATAGACATCAGTAGATAAGCTGTCTCCAGAGATTGAGAAAGGGGAGGGAGGTGTTGGAAATGGACCAAGTAAATTTGAGGACAGGGTGGAAGTTGGAGGCAAAGTTGATGAACTTGACAAGCTCAGCATGGGTGCAGGAAAGAGCACCAATGCAGTCATTAATGTAGCATAGGAAATGTTGAGGAGTAATACCATTGTAGACTTGGAACACAGACTATTCCACAGAGCTAACAACAAGGCAGGCCTAAATGGGACCGATGCGAGGGCCCATAGTTACACCTTTTGTTTGCAGGAAGTGAGAGAAGCTGAAGTCTTCCAGAATCCCCTTTCTCCAGCCTTGTATCCCTTTCACCAATCAACTTTCCAGCTCTTTACTTCACCCTTTCACCCTTTCCCCCTCCCGGTTTTTGTGTTTCTTCCTCCCCTCCCCCCACCTTCTTACTCTGATTCCTCGTCTTTTTTTTCTTTTTTTTTTGGTGAGCAAATGTACATTTTATTTGAATGAAGTGTTTTAGTACAAGGCTAAAATAAATACAATTCCATTAGACCTCATAAAAAAGTTAAAGGCTAAGCATTGCCACAGATCACTGAAAATTGATGGTTCAGGCTCCAACCTGGGCAAAAGCCTCGGGTAACTTGGAAATGTACGATTACACAAATCAACTTGAGATTTGGATTTTGCCCCCTTCATAGCAACGTACCAATGGAAAAAAGACTGAGCAGCCACCATAGGGATGTTCTCATCACATTGTTCCACAGTCAAGAATGTGAACAGTAACACTTGTCTTTCCACTCTGCGATCCCTTTGACTCCATTTGTTCTACCACACGGCCAAACACAACATGCTTTCCATCCAACCAACTAGTTTGGGCAGGACAGATAAAAAATTGTGATCCATTTATATTGGGTGCAGCATTTCCCATTGACAGTATTCTTTCTCCTTCATGTTTGGGTATGAAGTTCTCATCTGGAAATTTGTTACCATAGATGGATTTGCCCCCTGTGCCATTGCCTTTTGTGAAATCTCCACCTTGGCACATAAAGCTAGGAATTATTCGGTGAAAAATTGATCCCTTAAACCCCTCACCCACTGGTTTGGTACAAAGCACACAGAAGTTCTCTGCAGTTTTGGGACAACATCGCTGCTTAGCTTGAATACAATGCGGTCAACTAGTTGTTTATCAAAACCAATGTTGAAGAAGACGCGAGGGTTGCCCATTCTATTTTTTTCCTCTCACCACTTGGTGCTAACCTCAACCGAGCACGCTGCTAGGAGTGCTAATTCCCTCCTCATCTTTTTTTCATCAGTCTTGATGAAGGGTCTCAGCCCAAAACATCAACTGTACTCATTTCCATAAATGCTGCCTGGCCAGCTGAGTTCCTCCAGCATCTTGAGTGATTCCATCTCCTGTACTCAATACTTTGATTAATGAAAGCCAATGTGCCAAAAGCTTTCTTTATGACCCAATCTACCTTTGATGCCACTTTCAATGAATTATGAATTCACAGATCCCTTTGTTCTACCACAGTGTCCTACCCTGTGGACTGTGCAAGACCTGGATGGTCCTGTCGAAGTGTAACATCTCACACTTGTCTGTATTAAATTCCATCTGCCATTTTTTAATCTATTTTTCTAACTGATCGATAAATCCCATTTCCAGAAAAGTTGGGATATTTTCCAAAATGCAATTAAAAACAAAAATCTGTGATATGTTAATTCACATGAACCCCTATTTAACCAACAAAAGTACAAAGAAAAGATTTTCAATAGTTTTACTGACCAACTTAATTGTATTTTGTAAATATACACAAATTTAGAATTTGATGGCTGCAACACATTCAACAAAAGTTGGGACAGAGTTAAAATAAGATTGAAAAGGGCACAGAATATTCAAGTAACACCGGTTTGGAAGACTCCACATTAAGCAGGCTAATTGGTAGCAGGTGAGGTATCATGACTGGGTATAAAAGTAGCGTCCATCAAAGGCTCAGTCTTTGCAAGCAAGGATGGGTCGTGGCTCACCCCTTTGTGCCAAAATTCGTGAGAGAATTGTTAGTCAGTTCAAAAGGAACATTTCCCAATGCAAGATTGCAGAGAATTTAGGTCTTTCAACATCTACAGTACATAATATTGTTAAAAGGTTCAGAAAATTCAGAGACATCTCAGTGCATAAAGGGTAAGGTCGGAAACCACTGTTGAATGTGCATGATCTTCAAGCCCTCAGGTGGCACTGCCTAAAAACCGTCATGCTACTGTGACAATTATAGCCACCTGGGCTCGGGAGTACTTCGGAAAACCATTGTCACTTAACACAGTCCGTCGCTGCATCCAGAAATGCAACTTGAAACTGTATTACGCAAGGAGGAAGCCATACATCAACTCTATGCAGAAATGCCGGCAAGTTCTCTGGGCCTGAGATCATTTCAGATGGACTGAAAGACTAGAACCGTGTGCTGTGGTCAGATGAGTCCACACTTCAGCTAGTTTTCGGAAAAAACGGGCGTCTAGTTCTCTGTGCCAAAGATGAAAATGACCATCCTGATTGTTATCAGCGAAAGGTGCAAAAGCCAGCATCTGTGATGGTATGGGAGTGCATCAGTGCCCACGGCATGGGTGAGTTGCATGTATGTGAAGGTACCATTGACTCTGAGGTGTGTATTAGGATTTTAGAGAGACATATGTTGCCATCAGGGCGACGTCTCTTCCCGCAACATCCATGTTTATTTCAGCAGGACAATGCCAGACCACATTTTGCATGGGCTACAACAGCGTGGCTTTCTAGACACAGAGTGCGTGTGCTTGACTGGCCTGCTGCCAGTCCAGATCTATCTCCTGTGGAAAATGTATGGCGCATCATGAAGAGGAGAATCAGACAACGGAGACCACGGACCGTTGAGCAGCTGAAGACTTATATCAAGCAAGAATGGACAAAATTTCCAATTGCAAATCTACTACAATTAGTATCCTCAGTTCCAAAACAATTAAAAAGTTTTATTAAAAGGAAAGGTGATGTAACACAATGGTAAACATGCCTCTGTCCCAACTTTTGTTGAGTGTGTTGCAGCCATCAAATTCTAAATTTGTATATATTTATAAAATGCAATTAAGTTGGTCAGTAAAACTACTGAAAATCTTTTCTTTGTATTTTTGTTGGTTAAATAGGGGTTCATGTGAATTAACATATCACAGATTTTTGTTTTTAATGCATTTTGGAAAATATCCCAACTTTTCTGGAAATGGGGCTTGGAGATCCCACTGCAAGCCATGATAGCTTTCTTTTCAGTGCAATACCATATAACCATATAACAATTATATAACAAAGTTAGTACCCATGGTAGGGGAGCTTTTGACAAGAGGGCACGTCCATTTAGAACAGAGATGCGGAGAAATTACTTCAGTCAGAGGGTGGTAAACCTGTGGAATTTGTTGCTGCAAGCGGCTGTGGAGGCAAATCATTGGGTGTATTAAAGGCAGAGATAGATAGGTTCTTGATTAGCCAGGGCATCAAAAGGTATGGGGAGAAGGCAGGAGAATGGGGATGACTGGATCAGCCCATGATTGACAGGCGGAGCAGACTCGATGGGCCGAATGGCCTGCTTCTGCTCTTGTAATTTCACTTTTGATGGCCTGTCACTAACCAAGTATACCTTTGCTAGAAAACAGCCTGTTCCAATCCACAAATAAGAGAAAATCTGTAGATGCTGGAAATCCGAGCAACACACACAAATTGCTGGAGGAATTCAGCAGGTCAGGCAGCATCTATTGGGAAAAGAAAGTCCTGCCCAAGGGTTTTTGGCCTGAAATGTCAACTGTACTTTTTTTTGTCCTAATGTTCCTACACAAACTTCTGTCATGCAATGAAAAATAACAACATTCAATAATTAAAAAGAAAAAGCATTACATAAAAATAAAGAATTACTGTATATATAAAACCTAATAAAGTTAGAGGTTGAAGGATGGATATAGAATAACGTAACATCCCAACTCCTATACACAGTGCCTAGTCTAAACAAGGCCAGCCTGTGTGCAGTTTTTTCCACCAGTCTGCCAGCTAGTGAACAATGTATTTGTACCCCAAGGTCTGGGTGTTCAACAACAATCTCTTGGCTCTTGCTTGTTCAGTGTTGAGTTTCATTCACATCTCCTCAGGAGATGTAGCAGCCCCTGCTGCTCACAATGAATCCCAGAGACATTCACACAAGAACTGATAAATAGCAAGATGACATTCCTGCCATGAAATGCCATGCAATAATTAGCTGCAACAAGAGATGGTCTAACCACCTGCCATTATCATTTTCAAGACCTGCACCAACAACATACTGGGGATCACCTGAAACCAGAAACTCAGCCAGAACAGCCACATGAACAGGTCAGAGGCCTAGGGTCCTGCGGTGCATAACTCCCTCCAGAAACCTCAAGTTCTTTCCACCATCCACAGGGCACGTGTAGTATTTAGTGTAGCACTTTACAGTGTCGATGATTGGATTCAAAATAATTTATTTATTTATCCCCTGTACATCAAAACAGTGAAATGCAACTAACACAACCTAAGGATGTAGGTAAAACCTCATGTTCACTTCAATAGTTTGCATAATTTGGATTTTTTCTTTTTCTTGTGCATTGAGAGTTGGTCTTTTTTTTCCCTCTAATTGGGGTTCTTTTAGGTTTCTTGCTTTGTGGCTACCTGTGAACAAGCAAATCTCCAGGTTGTATAATTTATACTTTCTTTGACAATAAATGTACTTGAATCATTCCAGTGCAAACACAAAGCATTTTCCAGCCTCTGTATCTTAATGGATTGGTATGTTCTCCCTGTGACCTTGTGGGTTTCCTCCTGGTACTCTGGTTCCCTCCCACACTCCAACCATGTACAGTTAGGGTTAGTGAGCTGTGAGTATGCTACGTTGATGCTGGAAGCATGATGACATTGTGGGCTGCCTCTGCACAATCCTTGGACTGTTGGACATTGAGACAGGAAGCTGCAGTTCATTACGCTCAATGTGTCATTGCACTCGCCTGGGTGAATAGTGTCAGCAACTCAGCAAGGAGTCCCCTCAATCCCTCTCCTCTCCCCCACAGCATTGCCCAGGACAAAGGAGTCCCCTCAATCCCTCTCCTCTCCCCCACTGGCTGAACTGCTGGCAGCAGCCCTCCCTTCTTCCTGTAGCAGCTCCCACCTCGAATCAGCAGCTCGCATTTTCTCTGTATGTTTCCATGTACGTGCAACAAACAAAGTTATCCGTCTTATCTTTTGCTGATCTGCGGCAAGTATTTCTGTTCGATCAGTCAGCTCTGGGCTGTTTCTGCCCTGTCATCAGATGGGGGCAGGGTGCGGAGGGAGACAAGAGGGGAGTTTGAGTGATTTGACTTGTTTTCTTTGTTGAACGATGATGCAATGCAGGTCAGACCGATCTGTATTTCCAGAACTTTCTTTGTTTCAATTGTGCATCTTTCAGTTGCTTCCTGTTTCTGACTAATTGCACTGCAAGAATCCTTTGTTCTGACAGAGTGCAGCTGTTGACTGTGTGTGTGCGCAGGGGCCACAGTGAGAGAGCAGCTGTGATGTGAGTTCCTGCCCTGAGTGTAGCCCAGGTCAAACTTTCTCAATCTCATTCTCAACTGTTTGAAACTAAAACGCCGCAGGAGGCCGAGGGACAACTGCTTCTCCAATCCCTTTCACAGGCTCAGGTCACTAGAAAGCATCTCACAGCCCAAAACAGACTTGTGAGCTCTGTCTGTGACTGACAGAGCAGCCCATGAGCGCACAGCACGATCCCAGATTGGTGTGCTAATGACCAACTCGTCCAGGCACAGAGTTACTAGCTATATCTGAAACCAGCACCATAATATTTCCATACCCTCCACAGAAATACTTCATCCAAAGTTGGGAACCTTTCCTCGTCGAAACACCATCCCAATAATGCCCAGTGGGATTGCAAGGTCAACACGGAATTTTGTGCTGTTCTCCATGCAATGAGTCTTGGGAAGATGAGGACATCCAACCATGGAGGGTTGTCAAAGGACTTGGAGGGATACAGGCCCACAGCAAATGTGAGTACAGGAACAGAAGATGGAGTTTAGCTCAGACAAGGGTGAGATGTTGCCATTCATGAGGACAACCACAAAATACAAACAGACACTGAAATGTGTCGTTTGTGTTAAACACAATGTAAGGGTAAGGCAGCTTGCAAGTCTCAACATGCATTCCAGCAATTTCAGCATAACTTTCAGCAGGATCACCAGCAACACCAACAAAACAGCAAAACAAAAGCCCTTCCTACCCATCCATCCACCGACCCATCCATCCATCCTTCCATCCATCCATCCATCATTAATCCAACCATCCACCCGCCCATCCAATCACCCATTCACCCATCCTTCCATCCATCCACCCACCCATCCATCCACTCACCCATCCATCAATCCACCCATCCATCCATCATTAATCCACGATCCACCCACCCATTCATCCATCCTTCCATCCATCCACCCACCCATCCATCCTCTCACCCATCCATCAATCCACGCATCCATCCATCATTAATCCACGATCCACCCACCCATTCATCCATCCTTCCATCCATCCACCCACCCATCCATCCATCCTTCCATCCATCCACCCACCCATCCATCCACTCACCCATCCATCAATCCACCCATCCATCCATCATTAATCCACGATCCACCCACCCATCCATCCACTCACCCATCCATCAATCCACCCATCCATCCATCCGCCCATCCATCCATCCACCCATCCATCCATCCGCCCATCCATCCATCCGCCCATCCATCCATCCACCCATCCATCCATCCGCCCATCCATCCATCCGCCCATCCATCCATCCACCCATCCATCCACTCACCCATCCATCAATCCACCCATCCATCCATCATTAATCCACGATCCACCCATTCATCCATCCTTCCATCCATCCACCCACCCATCCATCCTCTCACCCATCCATCAATCCACCCATCCATCCATCATTAATCCACGATCCACCCACCCATTCATCCATCCCATCCATCCACCCACCCATCCATCCATCCTTCCATCCATCCACCCACCCATCCATCCACTCACCCATCCATCAATCCATCCATCCATCCATCATTAATCCACGATCCACCCACCCATCCATTCACTCACCCATCCATCATTAATCCACGATCCACTCACCCATCCATCAATCTACCCATCCATCCATCCACCCACTCACCCATCCATCAATCCATCCATCCATCCATCCATCATTAATCTACGATCCACCCACCCATCCATCCACTCACCCATCCATCAATCCACCCATCCATCCATCATTAATCCACGATCCACTCACCCATCCATCAATCCACCCATCCATCCATCATTAATCCACGATCCACCCACCCATCCATCCACTCACCCATCCATCAATCCACCCATCCATCCATCATTAATCCACGATCCACTCACCCATCCGTCAATCCATCCATCCATCATTAATCCACGATCCACCCACCCATCCATCCACTCACCCATCCATCAATCCACCCATCCATCCATCCGCCCATCCATCCACTCACCCATCCATCCACTCACCCATCCATCCATCCGCCCATCCATCCATCCGCCCATCCATCCATCCACCCATCCATCCACTCACCCATCCATCCACTCACCCATCCATCCATCCGCCCATCCATCCATCCGCCCATCCATCCATCCACCCATCCATCCACTCACCCATCCATCCACTCACCCATCCATCAACTCGCCCATCCATCAATCCATCCATCCATCTATCCACGCACCCATCCACCCAATCTGCGTTTAGCTTCTCCGCTGCATGAGGTACTGGTTTGGGCAAACGACGACTTAGTCACTGCCACCTGAGATAGGACAGGAAGAGGTGAAACAGGTATTGTGTTTGCATGGGAAGGTGCCGTACGATGAGGAGCAGCGGATGGGGACAGACCACCCCACCGCACCCCCTCCTGTCTTCCCCTATCATTTCGGGTTTCCCCTCCCTCTCCTACTTTCAAATCTCTTACTATCTTTTCTTTCAGTTAGTCCTGACGAAGAGTCTCGGCCCAAACTTCGACAGTGCTTCTCCTTATATATGCTGTCTGGCCTGCTGTGTTCCACCAGCATTTTATGTGTATTGCTTGGGTACAGACTATTTTTCTTTCCACAGATTCTGCTCGACTTGAATGTTTCCAGCAATATCTATTTTCTATTCAAAAACTGAGAGTGCCTGCTTCTTCGCTCCAGCAGAGAGCGCTCCTGCTGGTTATCAACTCCTCCTGTGCAGTGAAGAGGACGCGCCATCTGGAGGTCTAGCTCCTCCTCCACAGCAGAGGGCGTTCCAGGCGGAAGTCCAGCTGAGGGTGGTGCAATTAAAATCCAGTTCTTCCATTACGGCAGAGGGCGCTCCGGCTGGAGGTGCAGCTCCTCAATTACGGCAGAGGGCGCTCCGGCTGGAGGTGCAGCTCCTCAATTACGGCAGAGGGCGCTCCGCCTGGAGGTGCAGCTCCTCAATTACGGCAGAGGGCGCTCCGGCTGGAGGTGCAGCTCCTCAATTACGGCAGAGGGCGCTCCGCCTGGAGGTGCAGCTCCTCAATTACGGCAGAGGGCGCTCCGGCTGGAGGTGCAGCTCCTCAATTACGGCAGAGGGCGCTCCGGCTGGAGGTGCAGCTCCTCAATTACGGCAGAGGGCGCTCCGGCTGGAGGTGCAGCTCCTCAATTACGGCAGAGGGCGCTCCGCCTGGAGGTGCAGCTCCAGAAGTAACGGGACACGGGCTGAGCGGGTTGCGTCGATGCACCTCTGGCCTGGTTTTTGTAATTAATTCCGATTCTTCACTGAGGGAAAAATAGTCTGTTTGCTTCGTTGCGTCGGACTGAAGCCTTGGTTTGGTGCTGGGTTTGTCCACGTTCTTGAACTCCGGCCACCTGTAGTGGAATCTTTCTGTGCACATTTACCGGCTGCAGGAGGTAAGAAACAGGAGCAAGAGACCATCCGGCCCGTCGAGCCAGCTCCGCCACTCAGTTCAAATTTCAAGATCAGGCTTCTGAACCTGAGCGAACTTCACTCGCTTCATCACTAAACCGTTCCCACAATCTATGGACTCAGTTTCAAGGACTCGTTATCTCACGTTCTGCTTATTTATTTATTATTATTATTTATCTTTTCTTTTATATTTTCAGTTTGATGTCTTTTGCACACTGGTTGTCCGCCTTGGTGCTACCTTTCACTGATTTTATTATGGTTGTTGGATTTACTATGTCCGCAAGAAATGAATCTCAGGGTTTACATGCTGACATATATGTACTTAGATAATAAATTTACTTTGAAGTTTGGAGATTGTTTAATGTTATTACCAAAAGTGTAAAATAATTGTCACTCCAGATTCGATGCAGCACAATAAGATGAACATTTTACTAAAAAAAATATATAAATATGTAAGATAGTTTATGTACACTGATTGATTGTATGTCCATAAAGTGACACTAGGCACAGGATTGTCTATACATAAGGTGATACTAACAAATTTTCTAAATGTAGAGAAAATTCAAAAATTTGAGGTGCAAAGAGATTTGGGAATCCTCATACAGGATTCCCTAAAAGGTTAATTTGCAGGTTGAATTGGTTGTGAGGAAGGAAAATGCAATGTTATCAAATGCAGTTTTAAGATGTCTTGAATATAAATGCAAGGATTTAATGCTAAGACTTTATAGGGGCATTGGTAAGGCCCCACAGAGTATAGTGTGCAGTTTTGGTCCCCTTATCTAAGAAAGAATGTGCTGACATTGGAGAGGATTCATAGGAGGTTCATGAAAGTGATTTGGGGATTGAAAAACTTAATGAGGAGCAGAGCTGTCCTGTAATCTCTGGAATTCAGAAGAATGAGGGGGACCTCATTGAAACCTATCGAATGTTGAAAGGCTTTGATAGGGTGAATGTAAAGAGGATGTTTTCTATGGTGGGAGAGTCTAAGACCAGAGGACACAGTCTCAGAATAGAGGGTTTGTCCATTTAGAATAGAGTTTAGGAGTAATTTCTTCAGCCAGAGTGGTGAATCTGTGGAATTTGTTGCCACAGGCAGCTGTGGGTATATTTAAGGTAGAGACTGATAGATTCTTGATTAGTCAGAGCATAAAGAATTATGGGGAGAAGGTAGGAGGTCGGGCTGATAAACTGGATCAGCCACAGTGAAATGGTGGAGCAGACTTAATGGGCCAAATGGCCTAATTTTTGCTCCTATAGGGCAAACAAAGAAAACCTATAGCACAATACAGGCCCTTCAGCCCACAATGCTGTGCTGAACACATACTTACTTGAGAATTTACCAAGGGTTACCCATAGCCCTTTATTTTTCTAAGCTCCATGTACCTGTTATAGAAATGATAGAATAGTAGGGTGGGTTAGTGTGTGAAGGTGTTCATCAGCCTCACTGCTTGGAGAAAGTAACTGGTTTTGAGTCTGGTGGTCCTGGTGTGGATGCTAACTAGCCTCCTTCCTGATGGTAGTGGGGCAAACAGTCCATGAGCAGGGTGGGTGGGACCCATCATAATGCTGCTGGCCTTTTTCCAGCACCTTTCTGTGTATCTGTCCTTGAAGGCACGTGCCAGTGTTGCATTGGGCAGTTTTGACTATCCATTGTAGAGACTTCCTGACTGCCACCGTGCAGTTTCCATACCATGTGGTGATGCAGCTTGTAAGGATGCTCTCTATTGCACATTGTAGAATGGCATGAATGTAGATGTGCAAAGTCCAGCTTCCTTCAACCTCCTCAGAAAGTAGAGGCATGGCTAGGCTTTCCTGATTGTGTAGAATTTGTTCTGGGAGTGTGAGAGAAGTTTGAAATGCAAGTCTTCTGATGACCATCTCCTCTGCCTTGCTGACATTGAGGAGGAGGTTATCTGCCTGGCACCAGGCCTCGAGCTCTACACCTCCTCTCTGCAGGTCATCTCATTAGCAAACTGACAATGTGGTGATGTTATCATGGCTGTTGATTCAGATTCACCTACTTGCCTTTTCCCCACAACTCTTAATTTATCTGCTATGCAGAAATCTACCTCATTGTGTCTTAATGAAGTGGTGTCTACTGCTTCCCAGGGTAGAGAATTCCACAGACTCACTGTTCTCTTGAAGAAAAGTGTTTGTCTTCATTTCTTTCCTAATTCTACTCCATACATCTTGAGGTATGGACCCTAGTTCTAGTCCCATTCAACAGTGGAAATATTTTTTCTGTCTCTCCATCCCTTTCTTAATTTTATATGTCTCTATAAGATCAATTCTCATTCCTTCAATTCCCAGTATAGTTGCAGACAACTCAATCTCTTCTTTTGGTTAATCCCACATCTCGGGAATCAAGCTGGTGAACCTGCTCTGCAGCACCTGCAAAGCCAGTGTATTTTTCGTCAAGCGAGGAGACCAGAACTGCACAGTACTCCAGGTGTGACGCACTGCTGCAGGAAAGCAGCACCCATCATCGGGAACCCCCACCATCCAGGCCACGCTCTCTTCTCACTGCTGCCATCTGGAAGAAGGTACGTGAGCTTCAGGACCCACACCACCAGGTTCAGGAACAGCTACTACCCCTCAGCCATCAGGCTTTTGAACTAGGGGGAAATAACTTCAGTCAGCTGAACACTGAACTGTTCCCACAACCTATGGACACACTTTCATGTTCTTAATATTTATTGGTTATTTATCTTGTTTATATATTTTCAGTTTGCACACCAGTTGTTTGTCTTATGTGTGGTTTTTTCATTGATTCTGTTGTGTATCTTTGTATTTATTGTGAATGCCTGCAAGAAAATGAACCTCAAGGTTGTAAATGGTGACATGTGTAATACACTTACTTTGAACAGTACTTTCCTGCTCTCTCCTATAGCCCAACGAGCTCAAGGTAGGTGAAAGGAACTCAGCGCCTCATCATCAGGAATTTACCCCAGGAAGGAACTCAAGGCATATGGGCTTGATGGAGAAAGTGCTGTTGGGATAGCAGGTCTAGAGGCTGAATGGCCAAACACAGCCTCTAGGTGAAGTAATGCTGTTTGTGTACTAGGATGGGCAATCACTGCTCAGTCCCATTCAGCCGAGCCTGACCCTGCTCCCACCTCCAGATATGCACCAAAGAACCTCTGCTCCTCTCAGACCTTGGCCTGGTGTCCTGGTTAAGCACCAGTCTACAGCCAGCCATACCAGGAACTTGTGACAAAGGCCATTTGTTTGCAACATTCACTGATTCTCTCTTCACAGGTACGGCCCAAACCACTGTTTTCAGCAGATGGATTTTGTATCAGCAGCAGTGGTGGTGTGTCTCAGACTGGGGAGGGGGGGTTTAGGAGAGAAGGAAGGGTGAGGGGGAAGGGAGGGAGACGACCGTTTACATCGTGCGTATCTGAGACGATTGTGGGTTCAATAAGATCTGTCCCAGTACCTGTCCCAACTTCTCACACCTGCCCCAGGTACCTTTTCCCCATCTCCCTCCACCCACCCTACCTGACCTGACCCTGTTTTCCCTACCCTGTGAGGGATATATACTAAACCCTGGAGAGGGCCCACTCATACACACCAGCAGAGACCCAACACACAGAGACACACACACACATGCAAACTCTCTCTCACACACGTTCTCTCTCACTCACACTCTTAAACACACACATGCATTCACACTCACACACATACACCCTCACACATTCCCTCTCTCACAGACACACAAACTCTCTCTCACACACGTCCTCTCTCATACATACCCTCTCACTCACACACATACACCCTCATACATTCTCTCTCTCACACACACAGACGCACTGGCCCAAGGTGAGCCCCCCCCCACACACACACACAGTGCTGGAGATGTGCACATTTGGCTGAATCCTGGGTGGGTAATAACTGAATGATAATACTGGATTTATTAATACAGGATAGAAGTGGCCGTGGCCACAACTCGTGTGTCCATGTGAAGCAACAACATCAGTAACAAACATTCAGATAAGGCAAAAGAAGCATTAACTTTGAAATTTGCTGTGAAATGCACTGTTGATGCTGACTCGTCCCCACAGCAGCTGTTCCCCAGCCTGGTGCCGGTATGATCACTGCCCGCCAGCCCTCAGTGGCAGTGGGGATTCTCCTTATGCAGACCCTCCTCTGGTTGTCTCAGGAGCTCCACCTCCTCACTCACATCAGCGTCAGTTACCGAGATACGAATGCAAGGAACTGTGCAGAGTCCGTGGGCAGGGAAGCCCCATGTGCCCCCCGTGTCAGCAGTTCGGTGTTAACACCTTCACCGCCGCTTGTGAATCAGACCTGGCCACCAGCAGCCACAGCGAGTCCCCTGACGATCGGATCAAATCACGCCCACTGAGTCACAGAAAGGAGAGGGTCAACAGAGTTAAACACATACACGCATAAACACACATACACGTGCATGAACACAGATGAGCACACTAACACACAGGTACATGTATGCACACATATGCACAGATGCAGATGCACACGCACACACAATAAGACTATAAGACGTAGGAGCAGAATGAGGGCTTTTGGCCCATTGAGAGCTCCACCATTCCATCATGGTGATTTATTATTCCTCTTAACCTATCTAACCTTTGATGCCCTTATTAATCAAGAACCAATCAATCTCCACTTTAAGTATATATCCAATGACTTGGCCTCCACAACCATCTATGGCAATGAATTCCACCAACTCTGGTCGTGATTAACACCACCCCACCCCCGACGGCCAGTCCGCAAGAATATTGTTACTATTAAACTGGTCCACGGTGCAGAAAAGGTTGGTGACCACTGGCATAAATGCAAAAGAGGGCATATAATATCGCAAAAATTTGTAGGAATTAGAGGATTGGAAAGCTTTTAAAAACCAACAGAAGGCAACTTAAAGGCCATAGAGATAAAAGATGAAATATGAAGGTAAGCTAATCAATATTATCAAAGAGGATACAAGAAGATTTTACAAATATATAAAGATTTAAAGAAAGGTGAGAGCTAACATTGGCCTGCTGGAAAATGACACCGGAGACCTTGTCCAGTGGAGGACAAGGAAATGGTGGCTGAACTGAATTAAATATTTTGTGTCAGTATTCACTGAACAATACGAGCAGTGTGCCAGAAATTCGATAGTGTGAAGATGCAGAAGTGAGTGTAGTTGTTACAAGGAGAAGGGTTTGGGAAGGTGAAATGTCTGAAGGTAGATAAGGCATCTGGACCAGGTAGACTACACCCCAGCGTTCTGAAAGAGGAAGCTGAAGAGATTGTGGAGGAATTAGTAATGATCTTTCAGGAATCACTCTATTCTGGAATGATTCTGGAGGATTGGAAAATTGCAAATGTCACTCCACTCTTTAAGAAGGGAGGGAGGCAGAAGAAAGGAAATTATAAAAAGTTAGCCTGACTTCAGTAGTTGGGAAGATGTTGGAGTCCATTATTTAGGATGAGGCATCAGGGTACATGGAGGTGCATCATAAAGTAGGCCAAAGCATGTTTTTTTTTCCCAGGGAAAATCTTGCCTGATAAATCTTTTGGAATTCTGTGAGTAAATAATAGGCAGGATAGATAAAGGAGGGAGAATCAGTGGATGTTGTTTATTTGAATTTTCAGAAACGGAGAAAATTCAAAACTGAGGTTCAAAAGGTACTTAGGAGTCCTCATGCAGGATTCCCTAAAGGTTAACTTGCAGGTTGAGTTTGTGGGAAGGAAGGAAAATGCAATGTTTGCATTCATTTCAAGAGGACTAGAGTACAAAAGCAAGGATGTAATTTTGAGGCTTTGTAAGGCATTAGTCAAACTGCACTTGTAGTTTTGTGAGCAGCTTTAGGCCTTACCTAAGAAACGGGTGGTGGGGTGGAGGTACGTTGCTACCAAAGGAGCTGTAAGATGCTCCTTCCTACCTCTAGCCTGCAGTTCACCCTTGGGCAAGGTGTAGCACCTGCTTAGCCCCCAAATCAAGGTCATGTGAAGCCATGGGAGCAGGTGATGGATGGTCATCTGAGTAGCTGCTACATATCACAAGTCCTAGTTATACAACCACTGATGGTAGGGAGACTAATCTCTGAAGAGTACTGATGATGGCTGGGTTCACCCGTACTGTAAAGACACTGCCCAGAAGAAGGCTTATCTATAGAGTTTGCCAAGAACAATCATGGTCATGATCACCCATGTCATACGAAATGGCGTGTATTGAATGAATCTAAGAAATTGTGGTATTGGAGAGGGTCCAGAAGAGGTTTACAGGAATAATTTCCAGAATGAAAATGTTAACGAATGAGAAGTGTTTGATGGCTCTGGCCCTGTACTCACTGGAGTTTAAAAGAAATGGGGATGGGGGGAAAGATCTCATTGAATCCTATCGAACTCTGAAGGGCCTAGACAAAATGGATGTGGAGAGGATGTTTCCTATAGTGGATGAGTCTAGGACCAGACGGCACAGCATTTCCAACAGAAATGAGGAGGAATTTCTTTATCCAAAAGTGGTCAACCTGTGGAATTCATTGCCACTGGCAGCTGTGGAGGCCAAGTCATTGAGTATATTTAAAGCAGAGGTTAATAGATCTTGATTAATCTGGGCACCAAATATTATAGGAAGAAAGCTGGAGAATGGGGTTGAGAGGGATAATAAATCTAATGATTGAAGGATAGAGCAGAGCTGCTGCCTTTCGATTGGATCTCAAGTCCATTGTGATTACAACTGGATTTATGCTGTGGCCCACAAACAGAGCAGACTGGATGAGTCAATGGCCTGATTTTCCTCTTATGTCTTATGATTCACCAGCTGCTGTGAGGCTGAAGGCATCGCGTGCTGTGTTCCCAACTGCTCACATTTTACAGGAACAGAATGCTGCTCTAACCTGCAGTGAGTGGATGAAGGCAAGGTAGTGGACGTTGTTCACATGGGCTGTAGGAAGACATTTGACAAGGTCCCACAAGGGAGGCTGGTCAAGGAGGTTCAGTGGCTCGGCATTCAGGATGAGGTAGTGAACTGGATTAGACTTTGGCTTTGTGGGAGAAGCCAGAGAGTGGTAGTAGAAGGTTGCCTCTCTGACTGGAGGCCTGTGACTAGTCCTGTGCTGCAGGGATCAGTGCTGGACCTGTTGTGGTTTGTCATCCATATCAACAAATCTACGTACTGAGTACAGGAGATGGGATGTTATGCTGGAGTTGTACAAGATATTGGTGAGGCCTAATTTGAAGTAGTGTGGACAGTTTTGGTCACCTACAGCGGTGCTAGAAAATTTGTGGACCCTGTAGAATTTTCTCTATATCTGCATAAATATGATCTAAACTGTGATCAGATTTTCACTTAAGTCCTAAATCTAGATAAAGAGAATCCAAATGAATAACTAACATAAAAACATTATATTTGTTCGTTAACTCATTGCAAAAAATGATCCAATATTACATGTATTTGTTGGAAAAAGTATGTGAACCTTCGCTTTCGGTAACTAGAACATAGAAAACCTACAGCACAATACAGGCCCTTCAACCCACAAAGCTGTGCCGAGCGTGTCCTTACCTTAGAAATAGGCTTACCCATAGCCCTCTATTTTTCTAAGATCCACGTATCTATTCAGGAGCCCCTTAAAAGACCCTGTCGTTTCCGCCTCCATCAGCCCATTCCACACACTCACCACTCTCTGCGTAAAAAACTTACCCCTGACATCTCCTCTATACCTACTTTCAAGCACCTTAAAACTATGCCCTCTCGTGCTAGCCATTCCAACCCTGGGGAAAAGCCTCTGACTATCCACATGATCAATGCCTCTCATTACCTTATACACCTCTATCAGGTCAGCTTTCTTCCTCCATCACTCCAAGGAGAAAAGGCCAAGTTCACTCAACCTATTCCCATAGGGCATGCTCCCCAATCCAGGCAACATCCTTGGAAATTTCCTCTGCACTCTCTCTATAGTATTGACATCCTTCCCGCAACCAGAACTGAGCACAGTACTCCAAGTGGGGTCTGACCAGGGTCTTATATAGCTGCAACATTACCTCTTGGCTCTTAAACTTAATGCCACAGTTGATGAAGGCCAATGCACCGTATGCCTTCTTAACCACAGAGTCAACCTGTGCAGCAGCTTTGAGTGTCCTATGGACTCAAACCCTCAAGATCCCTCTGATCCTCCACACTGTCAAGAGTCTTACCATTAATGCTATATTCTGCCATCATATCTGACCTACCAAAATGAACCACCTCACACTTATCTGGGTTGAACTCCATCTGCCACTTTTCAGCCTAGTTTTACATCCTATCAATGTCCCACTGTAACCTCTGACAGCCCTCCACACTATACACAACACCCCCAACCTTTGTGTCATTAGCAAATTTACTAACCCATCCCTCCACTTACTCATCCAGGTCATTTATAAAAATCACTAAGAATAGAGGTCCCAGAACAGATCCCTGAGTCACACCACCGGTCACCGACCTCCATGCGGAATATGACCCACCTACAAGCACCCTTTGCCTTCTGGATCCACAAAGTAATGTCCCCTTGGATCCCATGCCTCCTTAATTTCTCAATAAGCCTGGCATGGGGTACTTTATTAAATGCCTTGCTGAAATCCATATACACTACGTCTACTGCTCTACCTTCATCAATGTGTTTAGTCACATCCTCAAAAAATTCAATCAGGCTCATAAGGCACGACCTGCCTTTGACAAAGCCATACTGACTATTTCTAATCATATTATGCCTTTCCAAATGTTCATAAATCCTGCCTCTCAGGATCTTCTCCATCAACTTACCAACCACTGAAGTAAGACTCACTGGCCTATAATTTCCTGGGCTATCTCTACTCCCTTTCTTGAATAAGGGAACAACATCTGCAACCCTCCAATCCTTTGGGACCTCACCTGTCCTCAGCAATCACCTCCCTCGCTTCCCACAGTAGCCTGGGGTATATTCTGTCTGGTCCTGATGACTTATCCAAAGTGATGCTTTCCAAAAGCTCCAGCACATCCACTTCCTTAATATCTGCATGTTCAAGCTTTTCAGTCCACTGCAATTCATCCCTACAATCGCCAAGATCCTTTTCCGCAGTGAATACTGAAGCAAAGTATTCATTAAGTACCTCGCTATCTCCTCCGGTTCTATATACACTTTTCCACCGTCACACTTGATTGGTCCTATTCTCTTACGTCTTATCCTTATGCTGTTCACATACTTGTAGAGTAAACTGCCTACTCCCTTTGTTAGCCCCTTGTACAGCAATAATTTCAACCAAATACTTTTGGTAACTGTTGATCAGTCCTGCACATTGGCTTGGAGGAATTTTAGGCTACTCCTTAGAAAACTGCTTCAACTCTGAGATGCTAGTGGGCTTCCATGCATGAATTGCTTGCTTCAGGTCCTTCCACAACATTTCTATAGGATTAAGGCCAGAACTTTGACTTGGCCATTCCAAACTACGAATTTTCTTCTTTTTAAACCATTCTGTTGTTGATTTACTCCTGTCTTTCAGATCATTGTCTTGTTGCATCATCCAACTTCTATTAAGCTTCAGGTGATGGACTGCAACCCTGACATTCTCCTGAAAAATGTCTTGATACAATTTTGAATTCATTGTTCCCTCAACAATTGCAAACTGTCGAGGCCCTGAGGCAGCAAAGCAGCCCCAAACCATGATGCTCCTTCCACCATGCTTCACAGTTGGGACGAGGTTTTGGTGCTGGTGTGCAGTGCCCTTTTCCTTCCAAACATAGCATTTCTACCAAAAAGTTCAACTTTTGTCTCATCTGCCCACAGAACATTGTTCTAGAAGCATTATGGAACTTCCAGGTGGTCTTTTGCAAATTTCAGAATTGCTGCAATGTTTTTTTTTTGGAGAGCAGTGGTTTCCTCCGTGGTGTCCTTCCATGAACCATTCTTGTTCAGTGTTTTTCTTATAGTGACACATGAACAGAGACTTTAGCAAGTTCTAGAGATTTCTGCAGGTCTTTTGCTGTTACAATTGGGTTAGTTTTCACCTCCTTCAGCATTACACATTGTGCTCTTGGTGTGATCTCCTAGGGAGAGTAGCAACAGTACTGAGTTTCCGCCATTTGTAGACAGTTTCTCTTACAGTGGGCTGATAAACACTCAGGTCTTTAGAAATACTTTTGTAGCCTTTTCCAGCATCATGCATCTCTACAAATCTTCTAAGGTCCTCTGAAAGTTGTTTTGATCAAGACATGGTGCACATAAACAGATCTTTCTTGAGAAGAGCAGGATCAGTCAGTAACCTGGCTTTGTATGTCTTTTTTATAGGCAGGGCACCTCTACAACCCACACCTCCAATCTCATCTCATTGATTGGAACAGCTGACTCCAATTAGCTTCTGTAGAAGGCATTACCCCGAGGTTCACAGACTTTTTCCAACAAATACATGTAACTTTGGATCAATTTTCTTAATAAATAAATGATCAAGTATAATGTTTATACTTGATATTATTTTATTATTATTTATTGTAATGCCTGCACTATTTTGTGCACTTTATGTAGTCCTGGGTAGGACTGTAGTCTAGTGTTTTTTTTCTGTGTTGTTTTTACGTAGTTCAGTGTAGTTTTTATATTGTTTCATGTAGCACTAGGGTCCTGAAAAACATTCTCTCGTTTTTACTGTGTACTGTACCAGCAGTTATAGTCGAGATGACAATAAAAAGTGACTTGACTTGACTTGACTTGATGTTTTATGTTATTTATTTGAGTTCTTTATGGAGTTTTAGGGCTTACATGAAAATCACATGATCACACGATCACATTTTACATCATTTTTATGCAGAAATAGAGAAAATTTTACAGGGTTCACAAACTTTCTAGCACCACTGTACCTACAGGAAAGATGTAAATAAGATTGAAAGAGTACAGAAAACTTTTGTCGGGTCTGAGTGATCTGAGTTGTAAGGAAAGACTGAACAGGCCAGGACTTTATTCTTTGGAACATAGAAGCTGAAAGGAGATTTGATAGAGGTATACTAAATTATACATGGTATAGATAGGGTGAATACAAGCAGGCTTTTTTCACTAGGTTGAGTAGAACTACAACTAGAGGTTATGGTTAAGGGTGAAAGATGAAAAATTTAAGGGGAACATAAGGGAAATCTCTTCACTCAGAGAATCATGAGAGTGTGGAATGAACTGCCAGTGTAAGTGGTGAATGTAAGATTGATTTAAATGTCTAAAAGAAATCTGGATACATACATGGATGGTAGGGGTATGGGGGGGCAGGCTTATGGGAGAACGCAGTTTAAATTGTTTTGGTATAGACTAGATGGGCTGAAGGGCCTGTTTCTGTGCTGTACTTCTCTACGAGCCGGTCAGAAGATATAATGTCTCACAGTAATCGTACCGGAGCCTGGTCTGACCATATCTGGGAAATGTGGACAGGCGGGACCTCCTCATCACAAAAGGGTATATGTGGTGTAGAAGGAGTACAGCAAAATTTGCCCCAGCTGTTTCCTGGGATGGCCAATCTGCCACGCAAAGAGAGATTTAGTGATTTCTTAAAAGTAGTGTTGAGTTAGATTCTCGTTTGGTGAGTAGGCTTGGGGAGCTGAATGGACTCCGGACGCACTGTACCATGTGTCTGACATCGGAGCCTGGGGCCTGGGACCTGGTGCCACTGACCTGTGATAATCCATCCCGACCAGATTTGTCCCATTGACGGCCAGGATTCGGTCTCCCAGATGCAACTTCCCACATCCAGCGGCTGGCGAGTCAGGAACCAGGGACTTGATATAAATGCCACTCACATTCAACAGGGTGCTCTGCATGAACACAAACAGCACAAAGATTAGTGAAGTCTCACCTCCACATACATCACTTACCCCTGCACCAAGGGGTCCAGAGGGCACCGGGGGCAAAGTGAAGGAGGAGGAGGGAAAGTAGAGGGAGAGGGCCAAGGAAGAATGAAGTGGAGAGGGCAGAGCTGAGGGGGTAAGGGTAATGAGGAATGTGTCATGAAGAATGAAGGAGGGATGAGGCTGAGAGAGGGATGAGGAAGCGGTGGAGGGAGAGGGATGAGGGCAAGAGGCAGCAGCAGAGGGGCAAAATGGAGGGAGTGACTTGAATTTGTTAAGGGGCAGAGAGGGGAAGGGGACAAGGAAGGGATAAAACCAAGGAGAGAATGTGGGAATGGAGAGGGGTAAAGGATTGTGCCTGGCTGTTCTGCTTAGGGTTAACCCAATGGGTTCCCCGACCCATGGCCCCTTCTGGCTCTGAGTTGGTCAGGGGTGCAGGGGCCTTGCACTGGATGATGGGCTTTCCAGTGTGTACGTGACCCAGTGTCAGTCTCTGTCTGAGAGTCCAGCAGCCCAGCCCTCACACGTCACTGCACTCCTCCATGCTCAGGACATCCTCTTCACCCACACAGCAGCTCAATAATCAGTAGGAAGTGCAGATGTGTGTGTTGCCAGGGGAACAACTTCCACCAATTCACAATGCACAGAGTACTCGCCTGTCAAGCTAGGCCGAGCAACCCACCCTCCCTGCAACCGACACACAGCTTCCCTTTCCTCGACAGAGCTTCTCACTCAATTCACAACATTCGTCAAATAAGCCAGAGGGAGGGGTGGCACTGAGGCTGGGTCACACTGAGGGAGGGTCACACTGTGAGAGGAGTGGTACTGAGGGAGGGTCACACTGAGGGAGGGGTGGCACTGAGGGAGGGTCACACTGTGAGAGGAGTGGTACTGAGGCTGGGTCACACTGAGGGAGGGGTGGTACTGAGGGAGGGTCACACTGTGAGAGGAGTGGTACTGAGGGAGGGTCACACTGTGGGAGGGGTGGCACTGAGGGAGGGTCACACTGAGGGAGGGGTGGCACTGAGGCTGGGTCACACTGAGGGAGGGGTGGTACTGAGGGAGGGTCACACTGTGAGAGGAGTGGTACTGAGGGAGGGTCACACTGTGGGAGGGGTGGCACTGAGGGAGGGTCACACTGAGGGAGGGGTGGCACTGAGGCTGGGTCACACTGAGGGAGGGGTGGCACTGAGGGAGGGTCACACTGTGAGAGGAGTGGTACTGAGGCTGGGTCACACTGAGGGAGGGTCACACTGAGAGGAGTGGTACTGAGGCTGGGTCACACTGAGGGAGGGGTGGCACTGAGGGAGGGTCACACTGTGAGAGGAGTGGTACTGAGGCTGGGTCACACTGAGGGAGGGGTGGCACTGAGGGAGGGTCACACTGTGAGAGGAGTGGTACTGAGGCTGGGTCACACTGAGGGAGGGGTGGCACTGAGGCTGGGTCACACTGAGGGAGGGGTGGTATTGAGGGAGGGTCACACTGTGAGAGGAGTGGTACTGAGGCTGGGTCACACTGAGGGAGGGGTGGTACTGAGGGAGGGTCACACTGTGGGAGGAGTGGTACTGAGGCTGGGTCACACTGAGGGAGGGGTGGTACTGAGGGAGGGTCACACTGTGGGAGGGTCACACTGTTGGGGGGTGTGGTATTGAGGGAGGGTCACACTGTGGGAGGAGTGGTACTGAGGGTGGGTCACACTGAGGGAGGAGTGGTATCGAGGGAGGCCCACTGTGGGAGGAGTGGTACTGAGTGAGGGTCACACTGTTGGTGGGGTGAGGTAATGAGGGAGGGTCACACACAGAGGGAGGGGTGGTACCTAGGGAGGGTCACACTGTGGGGGGGTGTGGTATTGAGGGAGGGTCACTGTTGGGGGTGTGGTAATGAGGGAGCGGTGGTACTGAGGGAGGGTCACATTGAGGGAGGGGTGGTACTGAGGGTGGGTCACACTGAGGGAGGGGTGGTAATGAGGGAGGGTCACACTGTTGGGGGGTGTGGTACTGAGGGAGGGTCATACTGACGGAGGGGTGGTACTGAGGGAGGGTCACACTGTTGGGGGTGGTAATGAGGGAGGGTCACACTGTTGGGGGGGTGGTACTGAGGGAGGGTCACACTGCTGGGGGGTGGTAGTGGGGGAGGGGTGGTATCGAGGGAGGGTGGTACTGAGGGAGGGTCACACTGTTGGGGGGTGGTAATGAGGGAGGGGTGGTACTGAGGGAGGGGTGGTATCGAGGGAGGGTCACACTGTTGGGGGGGGGGTCACACTGAGGGAGCATTGAATTTTGCAGATGTTTCCCTCCTGGGAGATACATAAAGCTACTCTCTTCCTTCTGAGGAACAGGCCTCAGCTCCTCTCTCACCTTGGGGTTAGATTACTTGGTCTGCCAGGCCATTAACCAGCACCCTGGTGGGGGCAGGGAAAGGCATTGTTAATACTACATTTTGCAGTGGGAGGAGTCAAATGTTCCATGTGGGTCAATGCACACTTCTTCAGTTCTCCTTGTATCTACTACCTCCAAAATAACAATTCCCAGAACTAATCTAATCCCTGCTGCCACTTGACAGAGCCAAACGTCTTCCAAAACATGTGGTCTCACACACACACACACACATGCATGGAGACAAAAACCACAAGGTCATGTTGCAGCTCCATAAAACCCGGTCAGACCATGCTTGGAATATTCAGTTCAGTGTTGGTTGCCTCCTTATCGGAAGGACGTAGAAGCTTTAGAGAGGGCATAGAGAAGATTTACTGGGATGCTGCCTGAATTAGGAGGATAGGTTGAGAGTTCCAGGACTTTTCTCCCTGGAACAAAGGAGGATGAGAGGTGGCTGATGGAGGTATATAAAATGATAAGAGGCAGAAATCGAGTGAACAGCCAGAGACTTTTCCCCAGGGCAAAACTTTAAGCTGCCTGGAGGGAGGTAGAGAGGGGATGTCAGTGGTAAGTTTTTCCACACAGAATGTGATGAGTGCATGGAACATGCTGCCAGGGATTGGTGGTGGAGGCAGAAATGTTAGGGACATTTAAGAAACCATAACACCATAAGATATAGCAGCAGAATTAGGCCATTCAACCCATCGAGTCTTCTCCACTAAAACATCATGGTTGATTTGTTATCCTTCTCAACCCCATTCTCCTGCCTTGTCTCCGTAACATTTGATGCCCTGCTTAATCAGGGACCGATCAACCTCTGCTTTAAATCCACCCAGTGACTTGGCATGTACAGCCATCTGTAGCAATGAATTCCACGATTCACCATCCTCTGATTAAAGAAATTCTCTCTTTTAAGTGGACATCCCTCAATAATGAGTCTGTGTCCTCTGTTATTAAACTCCACCACTATAGGAAACGTGCTCTCCACATCCACTCCACCTAGACCTTAACTATCTAAGAGTCGATCTTAGCATATGGATGATAGGAAAATGGAGGCTATGTGGGAGAGAGGGTTAGACCGATCTTGAAGTAAGTTAAAAGCTCAGCACATCATGGTGGCTGGAAGTTAGTTGCAGGGAGCTTCTCTTTGCCGTCTCTCCTCCCACCACTTGAGCTGGACACACATTCCTTCAATGTCAATAAAACCACATATCAGTTTAAAACTGGATCCGTTCTCTGGAACATTCCAAGGCCACACACAGAGGGGCCACTGCCAAATGATAAGCTGAATATTTTCCAGTACTGCAGTTATTCAGATTAGACACAACCACTCAGCTGGTGTACAGAGGAAGGTCTTGATACAGGTCATTTAACTGGGAGGAGGGTTCTGAGTGAATGCACTCCTGGGGTGTGGTCTTCAACCAGTAATTCTTTTTGTTAAAATCAATACTAACTCCTGGGTTAGAGGGGGCCATCAGTAATCAAATTGCTCCCCATTGCTGGCTAGTGAGCCCATAGTGGGTGGGTGAGTGAGTGAGTGGGGGGGGGAGGGAGGGGAGAGATGGAGAGAGAGGGGGAGGGGTGGAGAGAGAGGGGAGAGAGAGGGTGAAGGGCAGAGGGGGATGGGAGGGGAGAAGGGGAGAGAAAGCGGGAGAGAGAGGTGAGAGAGATGGTGAGGACAGAGAGGGGAGACGAGGGGAAAAGGGGAGGGGGGGAAGAGGACAAAATCAGCCGGGGTTCAAGTTAAAGTTTAATCGTCATTCACCCAGACATGAATGCTCATGAATACAGCCAAACAAAACAACTTTTCTTTGAGGCCAGTGTAAAACACCTTGGTTCTGACAAGGTCCACAGTCACACAGAGCACATATAATTATAGCAGAAAAATAGTTACAAAAACTATTTAATACAAGCAGTGTCCTGGCCTGTAGATTGATATTGTCCTGGAGCCATGCTTCTGCAAGAACAGCTGGCAGGAGTTTCTCATCATACAGTGCAGCCATAGACAAATGCAATCCAGCCTGTCTTGTCGGGATTGACCACTAGAGGGCAATGAGAGGAACAAGTTTCCCAACAGCCCCGTGCAGAATCCGCCATTCCTTTCTACGGCTGCCGCAGCAGGTAACCCAAGACATGAATGAGCTGGTCCTTGCTGCAATCGCGGCCATGCAGCTCCTCCGCCATTGGTCTTGCCACTGAACAAGTGAATCAGATTTGCAGTATTCTACATTACCAATGTCCAACAGAGTTTTGTGAGCACAACAAAAATATCCAAGGCAATCACTTTCCTTTCCACTGGACTGTGCACTGTCACTGACACCTTCTTCTCTGAATAGCTGAAGCAGGCTGCAACAGCGTGCACAAGTCCAGCTCCAACACTCTCCAGCAACTCGCTGATAGGGTAGACCTGCAGTACTTAATGTTCTTAATATACAGCAATATCTTGTGATTGTGAAAAAAATGTAAAGGGTGAACAATCACACCTTTGTTTGGACCTAGAGAGGCCACTGCGCCTGAGTGTACTGCCATCTTCCTGCTCCCCATCACTCTGCAGTGACCCCTGGAGTTGGGGGGGGGGGGGGGAATCACTCCTGGTCATTTCAGTCTACAGATGCAAGGATATTACGGGGAGCACACCATCATTCAGTCAATAGATGTGTGGACATTAAGGGGTCCACAGGCACAGGGGGGTTGTCCAGGAACCTGGTGTTGACTAATTTGGCAGGGGGGTGGGAACTGGAGTGATAGGGCTGAGGAAGGGGAAAACAGAAATAAATCAAAGATAGCGTGCAACAGAGATGATAGAAAGGACAGGCAGGAGATGAGGCATAATCACAACCATGGGATGATTTACAGGGCAATAGAGACATGGTGCAGTTAAAACAGAAAACAACAAATACTGGACTGAAAGAGTTATATTTGAATCCATGCAGCATACTAAATAAAAACAATGATCTTGAAATTCAGCAAGTATGACATTGTGGCCATCTCTGAAACTTGGCTAAAGGATGGCTGGAGGTATATACGGTGGTATATCCAAGGATATACGGTGTATAGGAAAGATAGGTTAGCAGGCAGAGGGGGTGGTGTGGCCCTGTGTATAAGAAATAATATTAAATCATTAGAAAGGGATGGAATAGGATCGGAAGGTGTAGAGTCTCTATGGGTTGAGTTAAGAATTAGCAAGGGTAAAATGACCCTAATGGCAGTTGTATACAGGCCGTCAAACAGTAGCCAGGATGTGGATTACAAATTACAGCAGGAGATAGAAAAGGTGTGTCAGAAGGGTGATGTCATGATAATCGCTGGGGATTTTAACATGAAAGTGGATTGGGAAAACCAGGCCAGTACTGGACCTCAAGAGAGAATTTGTAGAATGTCTACAAGATGGCTTTTTAGAACAGCTTGTTGTTGAGCCCACTAGGGGATCGGCTGTGCTGAATTGAGTGTTGTGCAATGATCCTGAGGTGATCAGAGAGCTTAAGGTTAAGGAACCCTTAGCGAACAGTGATCACAATATGATCAAGTTCACATTGAAATTTGAGAGGGAAAAAATAAAATCCAATGTGTCTATTTCAGCGGAATAAAGGAAATTACAATGGTATGAGAGGGAAAATGGCCAAAATTGACTGGAAAGGGACACTAGCAGAAAGGATAGCAGAGTAGCAATGGCTAGAGTTTCTGCAAAAAATGAGTGAAGTGCAAGAAAGATGTATTCCAAATGAGAAGAAATTTTTGAATGGAAGAAGGACACAGCCATGGCTGACAAGTGAAGTCAGAGCCAAAGTGAAAGCAAAAGAGGGCATACAAGGAAGCCAGAGCTAGTGGGAAGGTAGAGGATTGGGGAGGTTTTATAAACTTGCAGAAGGAAACTAAGAAGATCATTAGGGAGGAAAAGTTGTATTATGAAAGGAAGCTGGTGACTCATATCAAAAAAGATACTAAAAGCTTTTTTAAGTATATAAAGGGTAAAAAAGAGTCAAGGATAGATAAAGGACCAAAAGAAAATGATGCTGGAGATATTGAGAGATGCAGAGATGGCAGAGGAACTGAATGCACAGTTTGCATCAGTCCTCACAGCGCAGTATACCAAACATTCAAGAGCGTCAGGGAGGTGAAGTCTGTGTAGTGAAAATTATGGCTGAGAAGGTGCTCAGGAAGCTGAATGGTCTGAGGGTGGATAAAGCTTCTGGACTTGAAGGAAGTAGCTGGAGAAATTGTGGAGGCATGAACCATGATCTTTCAAGAATTGATCAATTCTGGCATTGTACCGGATGGCTGGAAAATTGCAAATGTTACTCCACTATTTAAGAGGTCTGGGAGGCAGCAGAAAGGAAACTATAGACCTGTTAGCCTATAGTTAGTAGTTAGGAAGTTGTTGGAATTGACTGTTAGAGATGAGATTACGGAGTACCTGGAGGCACATGACAAGATAGGCCAAAGCCATCATGGTTTCCTGAAAGGAAAACCCTGCCTGACAAACCTGCTACAATTTTTTGAGGAAATTACAAGCAGAGTATATAAAGGAGATGTGGTGTGTTTGGATTTTCAGAAGGCCTTTGACAAGCTGCCACACATGAGGCTGCTTGGCAAGATAAGAGTCCATGGAATTACAGGGAAGTTTCTAGCGTGGGTGGAGCATTGGCTGGTCAGCAGAAAACAGAGAGTGGGAATAAAGGGATCCTATTCTGGCTGGCTGCCGGTTACCAGTGGAGTTCCATAGGGACTGGTGTTGGGATCTCTGTTTTTTATGATGTATATCAATGATTTGGACTATGGGATTAATGGATTTGTGGCTAAATTTGCCAATGATACAAAGATAGGTGGAGGAGTGGGTAGTGTTGAGGAAACAGAGCCTGCAGAGAGACTTAGATAGTTTAGGGGAATGGGAAAGGAAGAGGCAAATGAAATAAAATGTTAGAAAATGTATGGTCATGCACATTGGTGGAAGAAATAAACGGGTAGACTATTATTTAGATGGGAAGAGAATTCAAAATGCAGAGATGCAAAGGGATTTGGGAGTCCTTGTGCAGGACACCCTAAACGTTAACCTCCAGGTTGCATCAGTTGTGAAGAAGGCAAATGCAATGTTGGCATTCATTTCTAGAGGTATAGAATATCAGAGCAGGGATGTGATGTTGAGGCTCTATAAGGCACTCGAGAGACCACACTTGGAGTATTGTGTGCAGTTTTGGGCTCTTTATTTTAGAAAGGATATATTGACATTGGAGAGGGTTCAGAGAAGATTCGTGAGAATGATTCCAGGAATGAAAGTGTTACCATATAAGGAACGTCTGACAGCTCTTGGGCTGTATTCCCTGGAGTTCAGGAGAATTCAGGAGAGTTCAGGATCTCATAGAAACATTCTGAATGTTAAAAGGCCTGAACAGATTAGATATGGCAAAGTTATTTCCCTTGGTAGGGGAGTCTAGGACAAAAGGGCACGATTTCAGGATTGAAGGACGTCCATTTAAAACAGTGATGCGGAGAAATTGCTTTAGTCAGAAGGTGGTAAATCTGTTGAAGTTGTTGCCACGAGCGGCTGTGGAGGGCAAGTCATTGGGTGTATTTAAGGCAGAGATAGATAGGTTCTTGATTAACCAGGGCATCAAAGGGTATGGGGATAGGCAGGGGAGTGGGGATGACTAGAAGAATTGGATCAGCCCATGATTGAATGGTAGAGCAGACTCGATGGGCTGAATAGCCTACTTCTGTTCTTATATCTTATGGTCTTATAAAAAAAAATCAGCCATTACTTGATGAACACAAGCGATTCTGTAAATGCTGGAAATCCTGTGCAATACACACAAAATACTGGAGGAACTCAGCAGGTCAGGCAGCCTCTGTGGAGAGGAATAAACAGTGAAGATTTCAGGCTGAGACTTCATCAGGACATGGTAAATAGTAGAGGAGGCTTAAAGCCAGCCTGTTGCTAACTCTCACTCTTATTATCTGTAATACCAAGCAGGGTGACACTGAGCCTCCAGCATTGTCCTGGTACCTACAACACCAAGCAGGGGAACAGTGACAAGAGAAAATCTGCGGATGTTAGAAATCCAAGCAACACACACAAAACACTGGAGGAACTCAGCAGACTGAGCAGCATCTATAGAGAAAAGTACAGTCAACATTTTGGCCTGAAGTCCTGCCGAAGGATTTCGGTCCAAAATGTTGATTCTACTTTGTTCCATAGTTGCTGCCTGGCCTGCTGAGTTCCTCCAAGGAAACACTGAGCCTCCAACATTGTCCTGGTATCTACAATACCACGCAGGGGAACACTGACCCTCTAGCATTGTCCTGTTGGAATGGAAACAAGTAGTATCAGAATTGCAAAGGTAATTTTATACAGCTCCAAAGATGATCAACAACATGAGCAACATACTCTACGCAGTTTACACATCACTGGAGATGGTAAAAAGATTTAAAAAACAGCTATTTCTAAATTGGCGTCCAAGCCAACAACTATTACATCAACATGTATGTTGACACAGCTGCGGACAACTCAGTTATGGGCCATGATATATATAACCAGATGTTTAGTAAGGTTCCCTCAGCTAAAAGCATGTCAAACTTAGAACATACTCTGGCAGAACCCTGGGAATATTGTGATGAACGGAATTTGCAAATGATGACACAAAGTTAGAGCTGTTGATATTAGCAGTTAATTATGTCACACACTTGGCCTCCCAAAGAAACGATCAGTTGAAAGAGCGAGACAGGATCAGAAAAATGTCTAAGCAAACTTACAGAAAATATGTGAAGAGATTTTCAAGGATTCTCACAGGGGCACCAAGCAGCACAAAGCTTATCTACATAATACAGGTCAGTACCCTGCACCGAAACTCAGGAAGGCAATTTAAGCATGCATGAAGCCGATGAAGAGTTGGTAACAGTGGCACAGAATGATCTGAGTGCTTCCCATAATGATGTCACCCAAAACTGGGTGACAACATCTGGCCTTTCAGTAATCCCCGAGAGAGTGGTAGATAGAAGACCATAAGATATAGGAGCAGAATTAGTCCATTTGGCCCACTGAGTCTACCATTTCATCATGGCCGATCCATTTTCCCTCTCAACCCCAATCTCCTGCCTTCTCCCCATATCCCTTCATGCCCTGACTAATAAAGAACCTATTAGCCTTAAATATAGCCTGTGACTTGTCCTCCACAGCTGATTATGGCAGATTCATGGAATAAGAAATTCCACCTCATCTCCACTCTAAATGGACCTCCTTCTATTCTGAGACCCCCCACCATAGGAAATATTTCAAAATTCTATAGCTTTCAATGAGATCTCCCCCCATTCTTCTAAATAACAGTGAGTAGAGGCCCAGAGCCATCAAACACTCCTCATATGATCATAAGATCATAAGACATGGGAGCAGAATTAGGCCATCTGGCCCATCAAATCTGCTCTGCCATTTAATTTATTATCTCTCTCAATCCCGTTCTCCTGCTTTCTCCCAGTAACCTTTGACACCCTGCCTAATCAAAAAACCTATCAACCTCCGCTTTAAGTATACCCAATTACTTGGCCTCTACTGCCATCTGTTGCAATGAATTCCACAGATTCAATGCTGTCTGCCTAAAGAAATCCCTCATCATCTCTTTTCTAAAGGGACATCCTTCCGTTCCGGGGCTGTGTCCTCCAGTCTTCCGGTAAGATGGCGACTTGTGCAAAGTTCAGTATAATTTTTTTGTGTGACTGAATATTTGCTGATATCTTGAATGTGTCATGTTGTGCTGTGTTTTTTTGTCTTTTTCAAACATCTTTTTTACGATCACAAGCCAATACTGAATTTTAAGAACTTTGGGTACTGCGAGTCTAACTCATCATCGAGCTGCTCACTGGCAGAGGAACAGGAGGAGCTGGACTTGGGGTGGACCATGTTGCTGCCTGATACAGCAAGGCATCAGAGTTGGTGCACAAAGGCAGTGTGCATTGTAACAGTGGGGTTGGACATTTCTCTTGCGGTCACAAGACCCTGGTGGATATTAATAACGTAAGATGCTGCAGGCCTTGTTCGTTGGCAAGACAGACGGTAAGGGAGGTACATGGCCTCGATTGCAGCAAGGACTAGACTTAAAGCTGTGGGCTTTGCCTGCTGCTGCGGTCCACGAGAGGAGGTGCTGGATGCAGTGTAAGTGTCCCACCATTCATGCTCTGTTCGGGGCTGACCTCTCCCATCAGTGCTGCCCTCCAGTGTTCAATCAGTGAAATGACAAGCTGGACTGCATGCGAGCATAGTCTGCAGTCTGCCAGGAACTCTATCATCAATTTGCAGGATACGTCATTTGAGCGCTTATGCAAAGTACAGTATAATATTTTTGTGTGACTGAGTATTTGTAGATAGCTTGAATGCGTCATGTTGTGCTGTGTGTTTTGCACCTTGGCCTGGGGGAACACTGGATTTTTCAGCTATATTTAAGTGTGGTTGAATAATAATTAAACTGAACTTGGTCCGAGACACTGCCAATATTGGAAACATTCTCTCCACATCCACTCTATCAGGATTTCAAGATTTGATAGGTTTCAATGAAATATAACTAGAGATCAAAGACTTAGCAGCCAAATTGATGGAAGAATTGTCAGCATCTTCCAAACCTGTGGAGATTTTGGGATTCCTCCTGTCAAATGAAGAGATTAAAAGTGACCACATGATTGAAGAAGGTGGAGGAAGACAGCAGTAAATTTCATATCTGTTGCCTAATATCAATGCTAGAAAAGATGTAACAACAGGACCTCTTAAAAGAGTAGAAGACAGGAGTGTCAGCATAGGTTTACACAGAGAAATCAACACTAGGCAAATCTGTTGGGAGTTCTTTGATGCGTTGAATCAGTTCCCATGTTTAAAGAGGCATTGAGAAAACTGGTTACGGAAGACCATGTTCCACAAAACCTTATACTGTATCTGAACGTTAATGAGGAGAATATTCAGAACACGGCTGAGTATTCTGAGAAAGAGAAAGGAGGTGGGAATTCTGTCAGTGAATCTATCTTGACTCAAAACTCATTGCACAGAATTCAGCCCGTCACAGAACTCACTCACCGAGAGATCTACACATTCTCTCTCCGATCTCCTTACATCCAAGTGTTCTAGTCTGCACATTCTACAATAATGCTAAAAACTCTACACATTTAACAAATAAAATATCAGCCAGTTACTGTAAATGACCCTCACCATGACCCACTCCACAGGCAATGAGGTTGGTCATTCCCATATTACTGAGCTATCTATCAGGAGGAAAGAAATAAGATTTGTAGTGTACGCTGTGCTCACCAGCCCATCCACCAGAGCCAGACCCAGACCACGAGCTCCTCTTTCCAACTTGACAGTGAACACTTCATCACCAGCTTCACTCCTCTGAGGAGTGGGAATGCCTGCTGAGGAAAGGAGGGTATCAGTAATAAGATCTCTGCCAATGATTCTGCACATATCACTGACTCCTTACATGGCTCAGAAGCACCTTTGTTGGAATGTGAGGAAGGCAAGGAGTGTCAAAATATACAGACAGAGAAAATGGATGGGAAGGCTGAGAAGCACAGAGAGAGAGAGAGGTTCAGGAAGTGCAGGGATACAGAGACAGGTAGACAGTGTACAGGTGAGAGAGGGACCAGGACAGTGCACAGATACAGCTACATGCATAGGCACAAACACACACATAGAGACAACAATCAAAACAAAGTCTTGCATTTCTACAAAAACTAAGATTAGAGATTAGCTTTGTCACATGTACATTGAAACATACAGTGAAATACGTCATTTACATCAATGACCAACATATCCAAGGATGTGCTGGGAGTGTGCAGCCCACAAGTGTTGCCGTGCTTTCGGTGCCAACACACCACACCCTCAACTTAGTAATCGGTACAGCTTTGGTATGTGGGACGAAGGCCATGTGGTTACAGGAAGAATGTACAAACTCCTTACAGACAATGGCAGGAATCGAGCTCCATCACTGGCTCTGTGTTAGCATTACGCCAACCAGTATGCTACCAATCCGCCCCTATCCCACTCGATACCAGGTAGATAGCAGCTTTGCTGAAGGTCCTGACAGCCACGAGCCGCAGTATACAATACTACAGCTGGGCTGATGGCTGCTCCCTCAGCCTTTGCTGAATCAAGGCTTTTCAGCCAGATTATGAGATCTAATAGAGTGAATCAAACCGGGTGAAGACTGGTTTCAGCAGCCACAGGAAAATGAGATGGATAATTCAATTCTGGCTGAACATCACCACCTTATCACATGCTGGACCTGGCTGTGGCTGAGAAAAGGGGGGAATGGTTAAAGTCCCAGCATCCTTCTGCATTCCTCAGTGTAACAGGGTTCAGAAAGATGAGGGAGATAAATATCACCCAGGGGGAGGGAGAAGGAGAGGGAGAGAGAGGGAGGGGAGGGGAGAGGGAGAGGGGAGAGAGAGAGGGGGAGGGGGAAAGAGAGACAGAGAGAGACAGAGAGAGAGAGAGAGGGAGAGAGAGAGAGAGAGACACACACACACACACACAGCCGCAGGCACTGAGATACACAGAGACAGGCTGGGAATGAGAGTCACCAATGTGTACTACACAAGAGGGGAGACACATAACAAGAGAAAGGCAGACTCACTGAAACTCGAAGACTACACAGAAGAAAGCATATGGGATGTAGATGAAAACTGAGAGTCAGGTACACTCAAGCATCTCACTCTAGTGGCCTATATTTTCTTTGCTCTCATCCTCTATTTCTGAGGAGATTTGTGAGGTGACTCAGAGGTTGCACAATCTCACCTTTCGATGAGCTGCCTTCACACGGCTCAGTCTGGTCACCATTAACCATGCCGCCAGCTATTTCCAGCGGATGGGCTTCGGTGTCACACTCAGCCAGCTCCAGGACCTGTGGGGTGTTGGGTGGCGTCAGCAGGCAAGAGGGGTCCAGAGCCAGCTTCTTCTGGGCGAGCTCCTGCTGTCCTGGGAGGCTGCTCTGCAGCTCGAGATTCTTCAGCTTGTGTGCCAGCTCCGCCTGGCAGGAGCGGAGACTGCCCGAGGCACGGCTCAGGAACAGCGAACGGCCCATCCTGATGTCCCTCGCCCTGTACACAGGCTGAGGCTCGGGAGAGCAGCGGTGTCTGCTGTTTTGGTCGGTACACTCTCCTCCATCTGCAGAGGTGCCCGTCTTCTCTCGGGGCACCTCCCCAAAACCCTAAAGCAGAAAGAAGTTGCAAAGTGGGTTAGAAACCTGGCCACTGTCTTATCGCAGAGGAACAGCAGAGAAGATCAGGTGACTCCAGATCAGGTATATCCGTACTCAGATCCACACAGGCCTGATTCAGACAGACACTAGGGCAAAAGAATACTATGTTTGATTCCGCCAACAACAGTGGTGTTGTCAACAAACTTGAAGACCATAAGACCATAAGATATAGGAGCAGAAGTAGGCCATTCAGCCCATCAAGTCTGCTCCACCATTCAATCATGGGCTCATACAATTCTTCCAGTCATTCCCACTCCCCTGCCTTCTCCCCAAACCCTGGCTAATCAAGAACCTATCTATCTCTGCCTTAAATGCACCCAGCGATTTGCCCTCCACAGCTGCTCATGGCAACAAATTCCACAGATTTACCATCCTCTGACTAAAGTAATTTCTCAGCATCACTGTTTTAAATGGATGCCCTTCAATCCTGAAATCATGCCCTTTTGTCCTAGACTCCCCTACCAAGGGAAATAACTTTGCCACATCTAATCTGTTCAGGCCTTTTAACATTCAGAATGTTTCTATGAGATCCCCCCCCACCCCCCCCCATTCTCCTGAACTCCAGGGAATACAGCCCAAGAGCTGTCAGACGTTCCTCATACGGTAACCCTTTCATTCCTGGAATCATTCTCACGAATCTTCTCTGAACCCTCTCCAATGTCAGTATATCCTTTCTAAAATAAGGAGCTCAAAATTACACACAATACTCCAAGTGTGGTCTCATGAGTGCCATATAGAGACTCGACATCACATCCCTGCTCTTATATTCTACATCACTAGAAATGAACGCCAACATGGCATTCGCCTTCTTCACCACCGACTCAACCTGAAGGTTAAACTTTAGGCTATCCTGCACAAGGGCTCCCAAGTCCCTTTGCATCTCTGCATTTTGAATTCCCTCCCCATCTAAATAATAGTCTGCTCATTTATTTCTTCCACCAAAGTGCATGACCATACACTTTGCAATATTCTATTTCATTTGTCATTTCTTTTCCCAATCCCCTAAACTATCTAAGTCTCTCTGCAGGCTCTCTGTTTCCTCAACACTACCCACTGCTCCATGTATCTTTGTATCATCAATAAACTTAGCCACAAATCCATTAATATGGTAGTTCAAATCATTAACATTCATCGTAAAAAGCAACAGTCCCAACACCGACCCCTGCGGAACTCCACTGGTAACCGGCAGCCAGCCCAAATAGGATCCCTTTATTCCCACTCTCTGCTTTCTGCTGATCAGCCAATGCTCCACCTAGCTAGTAACTTTCCTGTAATATCATGGACTCTTATCTTGCTAAGCAGCCTCATATGCGACACCTTATCAAATTGAATATGGCACTGGAGCTGTGCTTAGTCTCACAGTCATAAGTGTGAAGTGAGTAGAGCAGGGGCTAAGCACCCAGCCCTGTGGTGCACCTGTGCTGATGGAGATTGTGGAGGAGATGTTGTTGCCGATTCAAACTGACTGGGGTTTGCATGTGAGGAAATTGGGGGTCTACTTGCACAAGGATGAGCTTTGATTGATTTTGAGGGGATAATAGTAGTGGCATTCTCAATGTAAGAATCAGAAGCAGGTTTACAATCACTGACATCATGTAATTTGTTGTTTTGCAGCAGCAGTACATTGCAATACATAGTAATAGAATTATAATTTACAATATACAACTTTAAAAAGGTAATAAGTCGTGGAAAAAGAGAGGGAAAAATACTGTGCGAGTGTTCGTGAATTCATTATCCATTCAGTAAAACCTCTGCATTTCAATCTAACTTGCAGCCATCACACTTCCCTCACTTTCTTTCTCATAGTGAAACTGCACGCACAACTCAAGTCTGCAGTCCAGGATCCATCGATTTAGAGCACTTTGAGATTTTTTAAACATTTGGAATGATGTTGCTTACTGAAGTACCCAGGGCTGTGACTGTAGTAGTCCTGAACAAATTATCTGATGATTCCCATTGGAGCTGCTCGCAACGAGTTGCCCCTCATCAGCGCCATCTTGAGGTTACATTCCAGGTGATGCATTTTGACATCTCCCACAGAGTCAGGATTAGAGGGTCGATGCAGCCTCAGGAGACAGAGGAGACTGCAGGTGCTGGAATCCAGAATTCTTTTCCTCCCCACTGACGCTGCTCGACCCGCTGAGTTCCACCAGCAGATTGTTGCTGCAGCTTCATTCACTTGTGGAGCTGTTTTCAATTAATGGTCCACTGTGTCCCTGTTGCTGAGCTCTCACAGTTAACCTCACTGCGCAACGACAAATACGTGAACTGCATTTGATGGCTCTGAGTGCATACACACTGCAGTTTAGAAGAATGGGGGGGGGGATCTTACTGAAATCTATCGAAGTTTGAAAGGCCTAGATAAAGTGAATGTGGAGAGGATGACTCATATAGTGGGGGATTCTAGAACCAGAGAGCACAGCCTCAAATTAAGAGACCTTCAGTTAGAACAGAGATGAGGAGGGATTTCTTTAGGCAGAAAGTGGTGAATCTATGGAACTTTAAAAAAGTCATTTAAAAAAAATTGGATAGGTATATGGACATGAAAGGAATGGAGGATTATGGGCTGAATGCAGGTTGGTGGGACTAGGTGAGAGTAAGTGTTTGGCATGGACTAGAAGGGCCGAGATGGCCAGTTTCCGTGCTGTAATTGTTATATGGTTATAACTTATTGTCATGGGTGATTGTGGAGGCCAAATACCTGGGTACATTGAAAGTGAAGTTTGATAGATTCCTGATTAGCAAAGTCGTCAAAAGTTATGCGGACAAAGCAGCAAAATGGAGTTGAGAAGGATAATAAATCGGCCATGATGAGAAGGTGGAGCAGACTTGATGGGCTGATTGGCCTAATTCTGCTCCTGTGTCTGTTATTCTCATAGTGTTATGGATAGCACATCAACTGTTCCAGAACTGCCTTTCATAGCAGACAAGCTGTTTCAGTGCATTTTATGAACTGGCCAGTTTGCCTCTGCTCTGGACACCTACCAGGTACTTTATACACCATTTCTAGAGCACAGGCTCGAGTCATCTCCGGTTCAAATCCTGCTCAGACTGCCTTTGACCCGCAGTATTTCCATCAGAGTTAATCAGAGCATAGCCCTGCACCCAGCAACACCATCACTTGAGGTATAATCTGGCAAGCAAAGTAGCAACTTTAAAGAACCCCCTGTATTGGCCAAGGGAGGGGAGCACAGCACATATGAACACGGGGCAAATAAAGAACTACAGTCACAGATCTGAGTAGCACACTGGCCACCTGGCCTGCAGGCCCCCACCCTGAATAAACAGTGATCCTGTAATGAGTTTCACCCTCACTCTGAATAAACAGTCTCTGTAGTTTCACAGTGATCCTCACTCTGAATAAACAGTGACTGTATAGTTTCACGGGGAACAACCCTACCCCGTAATTCTTTGGAATGTCGGGGGAAACCAGTGCACCCAGAGGAAATCCATGCAGCCCTAGAGAGAACATACAAATTCCTCACAGACAGCGGCAAGAATTGAACCCAGGTCGATGGCGTCATGCTAACCACTATGCTACTGTGCCATTCTATAGAACTGTAAGCAACAGTGTGAATATTCACCATGATTTCCCTCGTAAGCTCATTATCTTTGGTGACAGAGCAGTGGCAGCTTTGGAAAAAAAACAATGTTGAGTTAAGAGTACAAGCAAAACCAGACTGAGACTGCAGGAGGATGCTTTTCTCAAGGATTAATGATTATTTGCTGCCAGGTAAATTGTTAATTGCCTCTTGTTTGAACTTTGTAACTGTTGACAGTACACAGGCAGCACTATGATGGGTTTACGTACAGTTTCTCTTGCCAAAATTGCGGAATGTGAACTGAAAATATTGTGTTATCTACAGGTGTATGATTGGCCAGGCCCCAGGAACTGGGAAGTGGGAAGTTTCCAGGGCTCCACACAGATGCACAGAGGAAATATCTCCAGTGACATGGCCAGAGGTTAAGAGAAAAATTAAGAGAAAGTGAGGAGTTGAGTATAGGAGCAAAGAGATCCTTCTGCAGTTGTACAGGGCCCTGGTGAGACCACACCTAGAGTACTGTGTTCAGTTTTGGTCTCCAAATTTGAGGAAGGACATTCTTGCTATTGAGGGAGTGCAGCGTAGATTCATGAGGTTGATTCCCAGGATTGCAGGACTGTCATATGTTGAAAGATTGGAGCAACGGGGCTTGTATACATTGGAAATTAGAAGGATGAGAGGGGATCTGATTGAAACATAGTAAGATTATTAAGGGGTTGGACACGCTAGAGGCAGGAAACATGTTCCCGATGTTGGAGGAGTCCAGAACCAGAGGCCACAGTTTAAGAATAAGGGGTAGGCCATTTAGAATGGAGTTCAGGAAAAACTTTTTCACCCAGAGAGTTGTGGATCTATGGAATGCTCTGCCTCAGAAGGCAGTGGAGGCCAATTCTCTGGATGCTTTCAAGAAAGAGTAAGATAGAGCTCTTAAAGATAGCGGAGTCAAGGGATATGGGGGGAAGGCAGAAACAGGGTACTGATTGTGGATGGTCAGCCATGATCACATTGAATGGCAGTGCTGGCTCAAAGGGCCGAATGGCCTACTCCTGCACCGACTGTCTATAAAAATATAGAATGGTATAGAAATTATACTTGCTAATGCCCTTCCTCTTAAAGTGAGGAAGAACTGCTGGCTCCAGGCCGTGAAGTTATTGTTACTGAATTCATGAAGGGAGGGTGGCAATTTTCTAAAAAGTTCTTAGCCTGGAATAAGGAGGGAAGAAGTCTGGTCATGAAACTAGAGCTTCAGGGAAGAGAAATCATGAGTGCAGGAGATCCAGAATTGACGGGGCAGAGGGATAGGAATGCAACAGAATTCTGGAACCAGGGTGGAAATGGCTGTTAGAAAGGGACATAATTTTGAGGTGATTGGAGGAAAGTTAAGGGAGGGGGATGTCAATAGTAGGGTTTTTTTACACAGAGAGTGGTGGGTGCATGGAACACCCTGCCAAGGGTGGTAGAGGCACATACAATAGGGACATTTGAGAGACTCTGAGATAGGGGCATAAATGATAGAAAAATGGAGGGCTATGTGGGAAGGAAGGGCTAGATTAATCTTGGAGTAGGTTAATATGAAGGACCTATGCTGTGCTGTTATGTTCTGTGTTCACACAAAGAACCACAACCTCCATGTTCCACTTACCACCCTGCCAGAAGTGTCAGGTAAGAAAGTGATTTGGCAACTAGACCTACAACTGTTTCCGTAGCCCATTCAACATCCAGTCCGTACCCTGACCAGTGTCCATACCCCGGCCAGTGTCCATACCCCGACCAGTGTCCAGTCAACAGTGTCCATACCCCGGCCAGTGTCCAGTCAACAGTGTCCATACCCTGGCCAGTGTCCAATCAACAGTGTCCATACCCCAACCAGTGTCCAGTCAACAGTGTCCATACCCTGGCCAGTGTTCATACCCCGGTCAGTGTCCATACCCCGGCCAGTGTCCATACCCTGACCAATGTCCATACCCCGACCAGTGTCCAGTCAACAGTGTCCATACCCCGACCAATGTCCATACCCTGACCAGTGTCCGGTCAACAGTGTCCATACCCCGGCCAGTGTCCATACCTCGACCAGTGTCCATACCCCGGCCAGTGTCCATACCCTGACCAGTGTCCAGTCAACAGTGTCCATACCCCGTCCAGTGTCCAGTCAACAGTGTCCATACCCCAGCTAGTGTCCAGTCAACAGTGTCCATACCCCGACCAGTGTCCAGTCAACAGTGTCCATACCCCGACCAGTCTCCAGTCAACAGTGTCAGTACCCCGGCCAGTGTCCATACCCCAACCAGTGTCCAGTCAACAGTGTCCATACCCCGACCAATGTCCATTCCCCGAACAGTGTCCAGTCAACAGTGTCCGTACCCTGGCCAGTGTCCATACCCCGACCAGTGTCCATACCCCGACCAGTGTCCAGTCAACAGTGTCCATACTCCGGCCAGTGTCCATACCCCAGCCAGTGTCCAGTCAACAGTGTCCGTACCCTGGCCAGTGTCCATACCCTGACCAATGTCCAGTCAACAGTGTCCGTACCCCGGCCAGTGTCCATACCCTGACCAGTGTCCAGTCAAGTGTTCATATCCCGGCAAGTGTCCAGTCAACAGTGTCCATACCCTGGCCAGTGTCCAGACCCCAGCCAGTGTCCATACCCCGACCAGTGTCCAGTCAACAGTGTCCGTACCCTGGCCAGTGTCCATACCCTGACCAGTGTCCAGTCAACAGTGCCCGTACCCCGGCCAGTGTCCATACCCTGACCAGTGTCCAGTCAACAGTGTTCATACCCCGGCCAGTGTCCATACCCCGACCAGTGTCCAGTCAACAGTGTTCATACCCCGGCCAGTGTCCATACCCTGACCAGTGTCCAGTCAACGGTGTCCATACCCCAGCCAGTGTCCATACCCCGGCCAGTGTCCATGCCCCGGCCAGTGTCCAGTCAACAGTGTCCGTAACCCAGCCAGTGTCCATACCCTGACCAGTCCAGTCAACAGTGTCCATACCCTGGCCAGTGTCCATACCCTGGCCAGTGTCCATGCCACGGCCAGTGTCCAGTCAACAGTGTTTGTAACCCGGCCAGTGTCCATACCCTGACCAGTGTCCAGTCAACAGTGCCCGTACCCCGGCCAGTGTCCATACCCTGACCAGTGTCCAGTCAACAGTGTTCATACCCCGGCCAGTGTCCATACCCTGACCAGTGTCCAGTCAACAGTGTTCATACCCCGGCCAGTGTCCATACCCTGACCAGTGTCCAGTCAACGGTGTCCATACCCCAGCCAGTGTCCATACCCCGGCCAGTGTCCATGCCCCGGCCAGTGTCCAGTCAACAGTGTCCGTAACCCAGCCAGTGTCCATACCCTGACCAGTCCAGTCAACAGTGTCCATACCCTGGCCAGTGTCCATACCCCGGCCAGTGTCCATGCCCCGGCCAGTGTCCAGTCAACAGTGTCCGTAACCCGGCCAGTGTCCATACCCTGACCAGTGTCCAGTCAACAGTGTCTGTAACCTGGCCAGTGTCCATACCCTGACCAGTGTCCAGTCAACAGTGTCCATACCCCAGTCAGTGTCCATGCCCCGGCCAGTGTCCATATGTTGGCCAGTGTCCATACCCCAGCCAGTGTTCATACCCCGGCCAATGTCCATACATTGGCCAGTGTCCATACCCCAGCCTGTGTCCATACCCTGGCCAGTGTCCATTCCCTCACCAGTGTCCAGTCAACAGTGTCCGTACCCCGGCCAGTGTCCATACCCTGACCAGTGTCCAGTCAACAGTGTCCATACCCTGGCCAGCGTCCAGTCAGCAAAATGTCCATATGTTGGCCAGTGTCCATTCCCCGACCAGTGTCCAGTCAACAGTGTTCATACCCTGGCCAGTGTCCAGTCAACAGTGTTCATACCCCGGCCAGTGTCCATACCCTGACCAGTGTCCAGTCAACGGTGTCCATACCCCAGCCAGTGTCCATACCCCGGCCAGTGTCCATGCCCCGGCCAGTGTCCAGTCAACAGTGTCCGTAACCCAGCCAGTGTCCATACCCTGACCAGTCCAGTCAACAGTGTCCATACCCTGGCCAGTGTCCATGCCCCGGCCAGTGTCCAGTCAACAGTGTCCGTAACCCGGCCAGTTTCCAGTCAACAGTGTCCGTAACCCGGCCAGTGTCCATACCCTGACCAGTGTCCAGTCAACAGTGTCTGTAACCTGGCCAGTGTCCATACCCTGACCAGTGTCCAGTCAACAGTGTCCATACCCCAGTCAGTGTCCATGCCCCGGCCAGTGTCCATATGTTGGCCAGTGTCCATACCCCAGCCAGTGTTCATACCCTGGCCAATGTCCATACATTGGCCAGTGTCCATACCCTGGCCAGTGTCCATACCCCAGCCTGTGTCCATACCCTGGCCAGTGTCCATTCCCTGACCAGTGTCCAGTCAACAGTGTCCGTACCCCGGCCAGTGTCCATATCCTGACCAGTGTCCAGTCAACAGTGTCCATACCCCGGCCAGCGTCCAGTCAGCAAAATGTCCATATGTTGGCCAGTGTCCATTCCCCGACCGGTGTCCAGTCAACAGTGTTCATACCCTGGCCAGTGTCCATACCCTGACCAGTGTCCATACCCCAGCCAGTGTCCAGTCAGCAAAATGTCCATATGTTCGCCAGTGTTCATACCCCGACCGGTGTCCAGTCAGCTCAGTGTCCATACCCTGGCTACTGTCCAGTCAGCAGTTAATATACCCTGGTCACTGTCCAGGTACCATAACATGTTCCAGTGACACAATTCAGCAGCATGTCACAATCAAAACCTTCCCATTCCCAAATTCCTATAAAATTCAAAATGAGGCATTATCAAAATCAATCCAGTACAGAACATGGTGAAACTGTGGGCTGGTGTATGGCGACTCCAGTTGTCTCTGGTGCTGTGCCTATCTGGAAAACCCTGATACTCCCTTAGGCCAACGATGCATGATGGTGCATAGATTCATGGTCAGTACACTCCCCCTAACTCATTAGCAGCTGGGAGAATCGATGCGAGTTAAAGAGACTGTCAGGAGGTTAAATTTAGGGTAAGGATATAATAAGTGTATAAATGGGTGATGGGTGGCATGGAATTAATTGGTTGAAAGGCCGATTGATGGTGCTGCTGATATATTGACATATATTGACACAATTGTTGCAAGGAATCACCAATTAGCTTCCTATAATAACCGTATAACAATTATAGCACAGAAACAGGCCATCTTGGCCCTTCAAGTCCATGCCGAACTCTTACTCTCACCTAGTCCCACCGACCTGCACTCACCCCATAACCCTCCATTCCTTTCCTGTCCATATACCTATCCAGTTTTTTTTTAATGACAAAATCGAACCTGCTTCTACCACTTCTACTAGAAGCTAATTCCACAAATAATATATAAGTTCTTTGGCTAATGTTGCTCCTTTGAATGTGGTTGCTTGCTTACCTGTTGAGCTTGGGTCACGCTGTTATCTTCTGGCACCTCCGGCATGTGCTGCTGCTGCAGAAACTCCCTGACAGACTGCAGGTGTGTGGACAGGCCACGGCACCCAGTCACAGGCTTCCTCAGCTCAATGTGGAAGGTGTTACAAGGCAGGATCAGGGGCGGGTGGTTGTCAAAGCTTTCCAGGATGTCAGCTGTGTGCAAGAGAACAGCACCATCAGAGTGTGCACTGTGCTGAAGGGGGTCAATGTTGCTCTGTTTCCCCACTCACCTTCATGAACCAAAGATCTGCAAAATGAAAGCTCAGCATCTCAATCTTACCACGCACCTCATTTCTAGCTCCTAATACAACTATGTCAACACATTGGCAGCACTTCTCCACGACATTTCTTCAACTTTGCTGAACCTCTCAAACTAAACAAGACTGACAGGGTGGTTAAGAAAGTGTACAGTGTGTTGGGCCTCAATAGTCAGGAGATGGAGTTCCAAGAGCCATGGAGTAATGTTGCAGATCCATAAAACTCTGGTTAGACCACACTTCGAGTATTGTGTTCAGTTCTGGCCACCTCATTATAGGAAGGATATGGAAGCTTTAAAGACAGTGCAGAGGAGATTTACCACGATGCTACTTGGATTAGTCAGCGTGCATTATGAGGAAAAGTTGAGCAAACTAGGGTTCTCTTTGGAGTGCATGCCAAAAGGACAATGTTACAATAGTTATGAGCGATCCCAATATGCAGGTAGATTGGGAAAATTAGGTAGGTGCAGGATTCCAAGAGGGAGCATTTCTAGAGTGCCTATAAGATGGTTTTTTAGAGCAGCTCATGGTTGAGCCCACAGCAGGATCAGTTTTCTAAACTGGGTGTTGTGCAATGAACCAGAATTGATCAGAGAAATTAAGGTCAAAGAACCCTTAGGGTCAAGTGATCATAATATGATCTAATTCACCCTGAAATTTGAGGAGGAGAAGCAAAAGTCAGATGTATCAGAACTACCATGGGGAAAAGGGAATTACAGAGGCATGAGAGAGGAGATGGCCAGAATTGATGGGAAAGAACACTGGCAGGGATGACAGCAGAGCAGCAATGGCTGGAATTTCTGGAAGCAATTTGGAAGGCACAGGATATATACATCCCAAAGGGGACAAAGTATTCTAAAAGCAAGATGACACAACCATTGCTAACAAGGGAAGTCAAAGCCAACATAAAAACCAAAACGACGGCATATAATATAGTAAAAATAAGTGCAAAGTTAGAGGATTGGAAAGCTTTTAAATACCAACAGAAGGCAACTAAGAAGTTATTAAGAAGGTAAAGATGGAATACAAAAGTAAGCTAGCCTATAATATTAAAGAGGATATCAAAAATTTCTATAGATCACGTACATGAAGTGTAGAGAGGCGAGAGTGGATATTGGACCACTGGAAAATGATGCTGGAGAGGTAGTAATGGGGGACAAGAAAATTGGCAGACAAACTGAATAAACATTTTGCATCAGTCTCCACTGTGGAAGACACCAGCTGTATGGTGGAAGTTCCAGGTGTCACGGGTCATGAAATGTGTGAAGCTATCCGAACTAGGGAGAAAGATCTTAAGAAACTGAAATTCTGAAGGAAGGTAAGTCACCTGGACCAGATGGTGTACACCCCAGGGCTCTGAAAGAGGTGGCTGAGGAGATTCTGGAGACATTAGTAATGATCTTTCAAGAATCACTAGATTCTGGAATGGTTCCAGAAGACTGGAAAATTGCAAATGTCATTCCAGACAGAAGACAGAAAATTATAGGCCAGTTAGTCTGACCTCAGTGGTTAGGAAGAAGTTGGGGCCAGGGGTCTGTATTGGGACTGATTTATTTTACATTATATGTCAATGATTTGAATGATGGAATTGATGGCTTTGTTGCAAAGTTTGCACATAGGGGCAGGTATAACTGAGGAAGTAGAGAGTGGTTGGAGTTGATTGTTAAGGATGCGATCTCAGGGTACTTGGAGGCACATGATAAAATAGGCAGTAGTCAGCATGGTTTCCTCAAGGGAAAATCTTGACTGACAAATTAGTTGGAACTCTTTGAAGAAGTAACAAGCAGGATAGACAAAAGAGAATCAGTTGATGTTGTGTACATGGATTTTCAGAAGGCCTTTGACAAAGTGCCATTCATGAGGCTGCTTAACAAGATACGAGGCCATGGTATTACAGGAAAGACTCTGGCAAATCGGCAGGAGACAAAAATTGGGAATAAAGGGAGTCTTTTCTGGTTGGCTGCCGGTATGATCAAGCACTTTGTAGATGGAGAGAAAATACAAAAATTTGAGGCACAAAGGGTTTGGGAGTCCTTGTGCAGGATTCCATAAAGGTTCATTTGCAGGTTGAGCCTGTGGTGAGGAAGGCAAATGCAATGTTAGCATTCATTTCAAGAGGACTAGAATATAAAAGCAAGGATGTAATGTTAAGGCTTTATAAAGCACTGGTGTGGCCTCACTTGGAGTATTGTGAGCAGTTTTGGGCCCCTCATTTTAGAAAGGATGTGCTGAAACTGGAGAGGATTCAAAAGAGGTTCACAAAAATTATTCCAGGATTGGCATATGAAGATCGTTTGATGATTCTGGGCTTGTATTCACTAGAATTCAGAAGAATGAGGGCTAACCTAATTGAAAACTATCAAATGTTGAAAGGTCTTGATAGAATGGATGTGGAGAGGATGTTTCCTATGGTGGGAGAGTCTAAGACCAGAGGACACAGCCTCAGAATAAAAGGGTGTCCTTTTAGAACAGAGAGGTGGAGGAATTTCTTTAGCCACCTGTGAATCTGTGGAATTCGTTGCCACAGGCAGCTGTGGAGGCCAAGTCTTTATGTATATTTAAGGTAGAGGTTGATAGATTTCATGATTGTTCAGGACATGAAGGGGCATAGGGAGAAGGCAGGAGATTGGGGCTGAGAGGAAAATTGGATAAGCCATGATGAAATGATGGAGCAGACTCAATGGACCAAATGGCCTAATTCTGCTCCTATATCTTATGGTCTTATGGAGTGATAGAGGATGAGAGGTGGCTTAACAGAGGTGTACAAGATGTTAAGTATAGATAGAGCGGACAGCCGATAACATTTTTCCAAGGCAGAAATGTCTATTACAAGGGGGCACAATATTAATGAGATTGGAGGAAAGTATAGGGGAGACAACACAGTAAGCTTTTTTTTATGTCTCGGTGTAAAAGCTTACCTCTGACATCCCCCCCCCCCCCCCCACCGTGCCATACTTTCCTCCAATTATCTTTAAATTATTTCTGCCTGGGGTAGATGCAGAAATAATAGGGACATTTAAGAATCTTGTTGATAAGCACAATGATGATAGAAAAATGGGAGGGCTGTGTAGGAGGAAGGATTAGATTGATCTCAGAATAGGTTAAAGGGTCAACAAAGGGTCTGTACTGGGTTCCATCATGGGGAAGTTATGGGCAATCTGAGCGAGTAGGAAAGGAAATGAAAGGTCATCCACTTTGGCATGCAGAACAAATAGCCGAATGCGTTTTTAAATGGTGAGGGATAGGAATGTGCACAGGGACACTGGTGATCTTGTGCTTAAGTCTCTGATAGCCAATATGTGGATACAGCAGGCAGCTGGGAAAGTTAAATGGCTATCTCATGAGAGGATTTGTATATAAGAGTAAAGGTGTTTCACTGTAACTACATATTAACTTGACAAGATCATGGAATGTACTGTTTTTGTCCCCTTACCTAAGAGAAGAGTTACTTTCAGCAAAGATTCTGCAGACTGGTTGCAGAGTTGGCGGTTTCCCATCTTGGTGTATTATTGCCACAATGACCAATCACACAGTGAAAACTTTGTGTACCATGCAGACAGATCATTCCATATACAGTAGAGATAAATAGAATGGAGTCTTACTGCTATAGAGAAAGTGCAGTGCAGGAACACAAAAAAAGTGTGAGGACCACATGAGATCAAGAGTTCATCTTAGTATGAGAATGAGAAGTCTGATAACAGTGGGATAGAAGCTGTCCCTGAGCCCAGTGGCACTTGCTTGAGTTTCTCATCTGAAGACACACAATCAACATTTTGGGAACGAATTCTTCACCTCCACCATCAAATTTCTGAAGAGATAATGAACCAACCCATGAACACTACCACACTACTTTTTGTGCTACTTATTTAATTTTTTAAAACATTTGACTATATATATACTGTATTTGATATACAGTATAATAATTTTTATGCATTGCACTGTACTGTCAAATAACAAATTTCACTACATTTGCCAGTGATTTAACCCTGATTCTGACTCTGAGCTTCTATATCTTCTGCCTGACAGGAGAGGGCAGAAGTGAGCAGGATGAGAGTCGGAGGGGTCTTTGATTATGCTGGCTGCTTTCCTGCGGCAGTGGAAAGTACAGATGGAGTTAATAGAGGAGGAGCTGGTATACCTGATGGACTGGGCTGTGTTCACAACTCTGCAAACTCTTGTGGTTTTTGGGCAGGCCAGTTGCCATACCGAGCTGTGGTGTATCTGGGCATGCTGTTTCCTATAGTACTTGTGTAAAAATTGCTGGGGTCATCAGGGACGACCCGATGACTCACTATGTTCATAGAGGGAGAAATCAAGTAGACAGGGACTGCATTCACTGGAGTTTAGAAGAATGAAGGACCTCACACTGACAAAATTCTTACAGGATATGACAGGGTGGGTGTAGGGAGGAGTTTGGCACAAGGCACAGCTTGAGTACAAGGGACTGGGCCGTTCTGGACTGAGACAAGGAAAAGTTTCTTTACCAAGTGGAATTCTCTCCCCTGTGGGCTATGGAGGCTCAGTCACCATGTTGGTTAGTAGAGTTATGGATATTAAGGGAGTAAATTGATTTGGGAAAAATGCTGGAAAATGTCAGTGAGGTGAAGTTTGCCATGATCATGATGAATGTGGAGCAAGCTTGAAGAGCTTTGGACTGTCAACTCCGGTACATAATTTGAGTATTATTATCTAACCAGTGTGCTCCTGGGAATGTTTGATGCAATAACATAAAGGGAGTTTCACTCTGTACGTAACCTGTGCCATCCATGTCTAGGGAGTGTGTGAAAGGACACCAGTGATACTTGCCTTAGCGACGGAAGGGGAAAGGAATAATGTCAGGAGTTCCCATAAACTCAAACATTTCCTGTATTTAAATTCACCAGAAATGACAATAGTATCAATGATAAACACGAGATTTTGCAGAAGCTGCAAGTCCACAGCAACACACTCAAATAACTGGAGGAACTCTTCTGAACCGAAGATTAAATGGAGAATTGATCACAAGACATTGTGATCATGTAGCACTTCATGATGAACTCAGCATGTCAGACAGCATGTATAAAGGGGAATAAACAAATGTTTTGGGTCAAGTCGTTTCATCAGGAGTGGAAAGACGCAGAAGCCAGAGTAAGCAGGTGAGTGGTTGGGGAAGGGGAGGAGTATAAGCTGGCAGGTGATAGGTGAGACCAGGTGAGGAGGAAGGTGAGTGGGTGGGGGGAAGGGGTGGAGTATAAGCTGGCAGGTGATAGGTGAGACCAGGTGAGGAGGAAGGTGAGTGGGTGGGGGGAAGGGGTGGAGTATAAGCTGGCAGGTGATAGGTGAGACCAGGTGAGGGGGAAGGTGAGTGGGTGGGGGGAAGGGGTGGAGTATAAGCTGGCAGGTGATAGGTGAGACCAGGTGACGGGGAAGGTGAGTGGGTGGGGGGAAGGGGTGGAGTATAAGCTGGCAGGTGATAGGTGAGACCAGGTGAGGGGGAAGGTGAGTGGGTGGGGGGAAGGAGTGGAGTATAAGCTGGCAGGTGATAGGTGAGACCAGGTGAGGGGGAAGGTAAGTGGGTGGGGGGAAGGGGTGGAGTATAAGCTGGCAGGTGATAGGTGATACCAGGTGAGGGGGAAGGTGAGTGGGTGGGGGGGGCAGGGGATGAAGTGAGAAGCTGGCAGGTGATAGGTGAGACCAGGTGAGGGGGAAGGTGAGTGGGTGGGGGGAAGGGGTGGAGTATAAGCTGGCAGGTTATAGGTGAGACCAGGAGAGTGGGTGGGGGGGAAGGGGTGGAGTATAAGCTGGCAGGTGATAGGTGAGACCAGGTGAGGGGGAAGGTGAGTGGGTGGGGGGAAGGGGTGGAGTATAAGCTGGCAGGTGATAGGTGAGACCAGGTGAGGGGGAAGGTGAGTGGGTGGGGGGAAGGGGTAGAGTATAAGCTGGCAGGTGATAGGTGAGACCAGGTGAGGGGGAAGGTGAGTGGGTGGGGGGGGCAGGGGATGAAGTGAGAAGCTGGCAGGTGATAGGTGAGACCAGGTGAGGGGGAAGGTGGGTTTAGGGAGGGGGGGTGATGCTGGGGGAGGAAACGGAGGAGAGCTGAATGAACCATAGGAGAAAGGGAAGAAAGAGGGGAACCAAGGGGGAGATGATGGGCAGTGAGAAGAGAATGGGTAACGGGGGAACCAAAATCCTTTATGTTCGTTATGTGCCATATTGTATGATGTAGACAGTCATGGTCTTTTCATGACCGTAAGTGTTCTAGGCAAATTTTTCTATAGAACTGATTTGCCACCGCCTTCTTACAGGACAGGTAACCACCAGCCATTGTCAATACTCTGTCTGTCTGGCATCAGTGGTCACATAACCAGGACGTGATATGCACCAGCTACTCATATGACCATCCATCACCAGCTCCCACGGCTTCACGTGACCCTGAGTGGGGGTTAGGACGTGCTACACTTTGCCCGAGGGTGACCTGCAGGAATGCCTTACACCTGCTTTGGTAGAGATTATCTCCATCCTGGAACCAGAATGGGGAACAGAAAAAGAGGGAAGGGGGAGGGGGAAAATTATCAGAAGTTACAGAAGGTGCAGACTCGAGGGGCCGAATGGTCTACTTCTGCACCTATTGTCTATTACAGAAATCAATGTTGATGTCATCAGGTTGGAGATTACCCAGACAGAATATGAAGTATTGTTTCTTCAACATGAAACTGGTCTCATCCTGGCTGTAGAACTGATTAATCTGATTTCTTTGTTCTTAGCTGTTTTCCTTGCACAGAAAAGTTAGTCTTGGACAGGAATGTTCCTGAAGAAACTTGTTAACTCATCCTGCATCCCCTTGGAAGACAGATGGCTGTAATGACCGGAAGTACCTCTCCCTCACATTAGCTGGCTCGTGTTGACAGGGAAACCAAACTCTGCTCTGTACACTGAAATCAGCTTTGTGAAGTACCTCTGTTGTGTGTCCTGCTGGTGACATCATTACAGGAAACATGTAAGGAGAAAGGAACTCTTGTGATAGCAGTCACCTTCCATTGCAACGTAACCTTCTGACCAGACTGTGTGCAGCAGGAACATGAGGGGGAACTTTTTTACTCAGAGAGTGATGAGAGTGTGGTTGCTGGTTCAATTTGGCCCATCAAGCCTGCTCTGCCATTCTGCCATTATTATCTGCCTTCTCCCTGTAACCTCTGAGGCCTGACTAATCAAGAACCTATCAACCTCTGACTTAAATATACCCAATCATTTGGCTTCCACAGCTGTGTGGCAATAAATTCCACAAATTCACCACCCTCTGGCTAAAGAAATTCTTCCTCATTTCTGTTCTAAATGCACAGCCCTCTATTCTGAAGCTGTACCCTCTGGTCCTAGACACCCCCACTACAGGAAACATCCTCTCCACATCCACTCTATGTAGGCCTTAATATTCAACAGGTTTCAATAAGATCCCTCCTCAGTCTTCTAAGCTCCGGCAAGTACTTGAGAAGTTTGGGTAAGTACATGGATGGGAGGGGTATGGAGGGTGATGGTCTAGGTGTGGATCAATGGTACTAGGCAGAATATCAGCTTGGCATGTACTAGACAGGCTTAAGTGCCTGTTTCTGTGCTGTAGTGCTCTATGATTTTGTGACTTGGAAAGCTTGCTGTGAACTTCATGTCCAGCAGGCTAACTAGGGAAGTTCTTGACCTAACCAGCTTTCCTATACCCTCTCTAATGGGCCAGTCAGTCTTCCCATACCCCCTCTAATGGAAATGGGTTTGGGCAAAGTGAATCATGTCCAGCAGGCTGGCTGGGAAAGGATATGTTGCACTAGTCTCTCCATACCCCTCTAATGGTAGTACTGGAAATGGGTTTGCGCAAACTGGATGTACTCCTCTAAATTCCTCCGTTGGCCGGATGCAGGGCACCGGCATGGAAACTGAAAAGAAAAACAACGGGCTAACAGGAAGGATGTTGTGAGATAATGGCTGAGGTACTGCAATGGGAAAACAGGAACACAGCAAGGGGCAGGCTGCAGGAGAAAATGCTATTCACTCTCTCTGGCCAACCACAGGAGTCAGTGACACAATCTAGAGTTTACAATCTCAAATACCCAACTGAACACAGGGAACTTGATTGTGTTTGATCAGTGCTGTTTCGGCTCCTTGAGTGTGTTACAGGTCAACGCAGAGGGTCTTTACCCTGGCACAGTGTGACATTCTCTGCTGAAAGGCTACACTGTGCAGTGAGAAACAACATCCAGCTGAGCACTTCCCATGGAGTAAATGGAAGTCAATGTTGTTTTCATTAAAGCACCCTCATCACATCCACCGCTGGGTGGTAGGGCTAACATGGAGATAGCTTTACTCTGTGACTCAGAGTATGGGCCCAGCGCAGAATCAGAATCAGGTTTATTATCACTGACCGAAGTCATGTTGTTCTGCAGCAGCAGCACAGTATAAGACTTAAAAAATTACTCTGTTAAATTGAGAAATGTATTTTGAAAAGTAGTGAAAAAGCAAGCAAAACACTGAGGTAGAGTCACAGTCAGAGAGCACTACAGCACACAATCTCTTCGGTCTATCGAGTCCACACCAAATTGTTATCCTGCCTGGTCCCATTGACCCGCACCTGATTATAGCCCTCCATATCCCTCCCATCCACGTACCTATCCAAACTTCTCTTAAATGTTGCAATCAATCCCGCATCCACCACTTCTGCTGGCAGTTCATTCCACACTCTCACCACCCTCTGAGTGAAGGTCCCCCTCAGTTTCCCCTTAAATATTTCACCTTTCACCCTTAACCTATGACCTCCCATTCTAGTCTCACTCAAATTCAGTGGCAATACTCTGCTTGCATCTATCCCTCATAATTTTGTATACCTCTATCAAATTTCCCCTCATTCTCCCAGGCTCTAGGGAATAACGTCAACCTTTCCTGATAACTCAGATTCTCAAGTCCAGGTAAAATCCTTGTAAATTTTCTCAAAACTCTTTCAATCTTATTGATATTTTTCCGTTAGGTAGGTGATCATAACTCCCAGAATACTCCAAGTTAGCTTTTGCCAATGTCTTATACAACTTCAACATAACATCCCAAACTTCACTGGTTCATGGACTGTTCAGAAATCTGATGGCGGAGGGGAAGTAGCTGTTCTCAAAACATTGAGTGTGGGTCTTAGGCTCCTGTACTTCCACTCTGATGGTGATAATGAGAAGAGGGTGTATTCTGGGTGAAACCATGGACACAGAGGAGCTCACCTGTTCTCAGTGCTGCTGCCTGCTCCTCGGGCACCGGGCTCCATGCGGATTGGCACGGTCGCCCAGGGCTGTATTCCCTCAGCATGTGGTGCAGCTGCGATGGGTTCAAACTGGTAAAATCGTTCCTTAGACACCTCCAGCTCGCCTGTAATCGACAGTAAACAGTCAACATGGTTACTTGCAGGTGGCTGTGACTGGAGAATGAAATGGGGGAGGGATTGCTTCAGTGTCCAAGCAGTGGTCTGGACTGCACAGGCGAGGTGTGCTGTCACCAGCTGTCAGCGTGGGGTGGTGGAGAGGATACGGCAGAGAATGGCCGAAGGACCTGAAATCAGTCAACAAGTGGATCTGTCACCTTCCTCAACAGCTTCCTCTGGAAATTCCAGAGTTTGCTACTCCTTTCACTGGGGGGGGGGGGGGGAGAGGGGGGGCAGATGGGGGAGGGAGGGGGAGGGGGAGAGAAGGGGAGAGGTGAAGGGGGTGGGGAACATGAGGGTGAGGGTGGTGAGGGGGAGATTGGGGAGAAGGGGGAGAGGTGAAGGGAATGAAGGGGTGAGGGGATGAGGGGCATGAAGGGGTGATGGTGGTGAGGGGAGGTGGATTAGGGTGAGAGAGGGAGAGGGGAGGGGGGAGTGGGGAGAGGGTTGAGAGGGAAAGGGGGTGAGGTCAGGAGAGGTGGGGAGGGGAGGGGGAGTGGGAGTAGGAGAGGGGGAAGGGGGTTGGGAGGGGAGAGAGGGGAGGAAGGGGGAGGAGAGAGGGTGAGACAAGAAGAGACAGTGAAGAGAAAGCAGGAAAGAAACTACGTGAGAGAGAAGATAGTCAGACAGTGGGTGTTTGAAAGGGAAGAACAGAGAATGAGATAAAACTCCCTTGTCAGATACTCCAGTTTTATAGTCTCCTGTTTGGGAAAAGACTCTGATTAACATCCTCTCTATGCTGTTCCTAATTTTAAAAACCTCTACAATCCTCAGGCTCCTTTGTTTCAGTGAGAATAAATGCAGCCGATCCAATCTCTTCTCATAATCACAACCCTCCAATCTCACAATTACTACCACATCCTTCCTGTAGTGTGGTGACCAGAACACTATACAATAGTCCAACTGCAGCATTGTGCAGTTGCAATATAATGTCCCAACTCTGAAGCTCAGCATCTCTGCCTATAAAGTCAAGCATGTCTAATGCCTTCCTCCCTACCCTATCCACCCATTTCACCGCTCTCAAAGAGCTTTAGACTGGCACTCCATGGCCCCCCAGTACATCATTTCTCCCAAGCTCCCTGACAATTATTCCATATACCTCACCAAAATCTGACTTCTCCAAGTGCATTACCTCAAGCTTATCTGCATTAAATTCCATCTGCACCGCTCTGCTTAACCATCAACTATCGATGTTCCACTGATCCTCAACCTGCTTGGCTATGTTCTTATTTAAACTGTTCATATATATTGCAAACAACACCAGTCCCAGTATCAATCACTGCATTACACCACTCAATCCAAACTTCCATTCAAAGAAATGCCCTTCCCTCTGCTTTCTATCACCCAGCTAAGTTTGGATCCAGTTTGCAACATGGTTCTGATCCCTGGGCCACACCAATGATTTGATCATAAAGCTGGTGTACTGGCAGAGCTAAAGAGGAAATGGACATTAAGGTCAGTTTTCAGGGCCGGTGTCCTGTCATGGGTAAGTCTGGAGTTCAAGGCCTGGTGCTTGGGTCTTCATCCAGGGTCCTTATTCATTGCCATCAGTGAGTACTAGGTCTATATATGAAGATCAAAGCCCGAAGGTCGATCAGAATTCCAGAATACAAGGCCTGATGGCCACAGCCACGAGCCTCTGAAACTCTGTGAGTCCACTGGGGAAGTTAAAGGCACAAATGTCTGTGAATCTCTGTGAACCCTCTGTGGAAGTTAAAGGCCCAATGTTTGCAAAACTGTGTCAGTCCACTGGGGAAGTTAAAAGCCCGCTGGAAGCTGGAGGCCAGTATGGCCTTTCCTGGGGTTAGAGAACTGTGTACGTGCATGAAGAATGGGGCTCATTTTGCCGTTGTTGTTTGGTTGCTTGTTGTGTTCTGTGTTGTTCTGCTGAACATTGTGGGCCTGCTACATTGCTGACACTTACAGGCTGCCTCAGCACATTGTTGGACTGTGTTAGTTGTTGATGCAGACGACAGAGTTCACTGTATATTTCAGAGTGCATGTAAATGTGATGTGGCGCTCCAAGTGCAGTGACTGGAGCAAGCTGCACGGAAAAGATTGGGCACGTGGTGAAAGGCAGCAAATAGGACCATTGGCAGTAATGACAAGGCGCTAAAACAAAAGGAACAATAATATTTACACACTGATTGCACAATGGCTGGGAGGAAGTCAGATTGGAAATTAAACCTCAGTGAGGCCAAAGCTGGGGTAGCGCGTACACAGCTGGCTCCAGAGCAAAGGCCTTGAGGCAACAGTTCAGATCGAACAGGATACTGCCCCATCGAGGACAGCACATACTTGCCCTTCAGCCCATCATGTTGTGTTGACCCTTTAACCTACTGCAAGATCAATCTTTCCCTCCTACAAAGCCTTCAGTTTTTTTATCATCAATGTTAAATATCCCTAATGTATCTGCTTCTACCACCACTCCTGGCAGTACGCTCCACACACCTATCGCTGTCTACGTAAAAAATCTAACTCTGATGTTCCCCTGATACTTTCCTTCAATCACCTTAAAATTATACCCACTCATATTATCCATTACTGCCCTGGGAAAAAGTCTCTGGCTATCCAATCGATTTCTGACTCTTATCATCTTGTACACCTCTACCTAGTCAACTCTCACCCTCCTTTACTCCAAAGAGGAAACGTCTAGTGCAGTTAGCCTGTCTGAGAGAGTATGATGTAGGAAAACTGGACTGCATTCATCAGAAGACCAAGTGGTAATTTCTCAAAGGTGTCCCACTGGATGAAGGATGGGAAAATTTGCCCCAGTGTCTGGGGAGTTGGGAAAGAGGGGATATTGCCTGAACAAGAATAAGGCAAAACAATAACAATGCAGAATAAAGTGTAAAAGATACCAGAAAAGTACAGTAAAGTGCTAGATCATAACGAGGTAGATTGTGAGGCCGACAGTCCATCTTATCGTAGGCAAGGTCTGATAACAGTAGGATAGAAATTTGAGTCTGGTGGTTCGTGGTTTCAAGCTTTTGTACCTTCTGCCCAATGAGAAATGGGAAGAAAAGAGAAGGTCTGGAGTGGAGGTATATTATGGAGAGCAGCAATCTCATGTATATTATAGAGGATAGCAGAATATTCTGCAAAATATACAGAACATCAGGAGTATGATGGGTAATGACAGTCCCCTGTCGACATTACAGAGAATAGCAGCCACCGGGAGAGGAGGTGTACGATGGGAAACATGAGACTGGACATTATACAGTATAGTAGCCACCGGGAGAGGAGGCGTACGATGGGAAACAGCAGCCTCTGTGGACATTATACAGAATAGTAGCCACTGGGAGAGGAGGTGTACGATGGGGAACAGCAGCCTCTGTGGACATTATACAGAATAGTAGCCACTGGGAGAGGAGGCATACGATGGGAAACAGCAGTCTCTGTGGATATTATACAGAATAGTAGTCCCAGGGGTTTGATGGGGATTGACAGTCCCCTGTGTACATTATAGGGAACAGTAGCCCCAGGGGTTTGATGGGGAATGACAGTCCCCTGTGTACATTATAGGGAACAGTAGCCCCAGGGGTTTGATGGGGAATGACAGTCCCCTGTGTACATTATAGGGAACAGTAGCCCCAGGGGTTTGATGGGGATTGACAGTCCCCTGTGTACATTATAGGGAACAGTAGCCCCAGGGGTTTGATGGGGATTGACAGTCCCCTGTGTACATTATAGGGAACAGTAGCCCCAGGGGTTTGATGGGGAATGACAGTCCCCTGTGTACATTATAGGGAACAGTAGCCCCAGGGGTTTGATGGGGATTGACAGTCCCCTGTGTACATTATAGGGAACAGTAGCCCCAGGGGTTTGATGGGGATTGACAGTCCCCTGTGTACACTATATCAAACAACAATTACCTGTATATTACAGACAACAGTAACCCCTGTGTAGATAATAGGGAGAATTTGAACAGTACATGGATCGGAGATGTTTGGAGGGATATGGTTCCCATGTGGACAATTGGGATAAGTTATGTGTGAGTATGTGCCACTTGAGCCAAAGGGCCTGTTTCTGTGCTGTATGACTGCACTCAGTGCCCACTTTATTAGGTATACCTGCTTTTTAACATAAGATCAGATTAGATAAGATCAAACTTTATTTATCACAATGGAAATTATTGTTGCAAAATTGCTCAGTCAGAATGATCAACTGTGAAATACAAAAAGTAAATATTGAGGTACAAGAAAAAATATAAAATATGCATTAAAAAGTAACAGAGCAAATACAAACGTGCAATGAAACCATACATAAGGAGGAGAAGTTGTAGAGTCTTATAGCTACAGGGAATCAAGCAATTGTGCAGCACCAACTCAATTCATTAAAGCATGCAGGCATGGTCAAGAGGTTCAGTTGTTGTTCAGAATGGGGAAGAACTGTGATCTAAGTGACTTTGACCGTGGAGTGATTGTTGGTTCCAGATGGGGTGGTATGAATATCTCAGAAACTGCTGATCTTTTGGGATTTTCACGCACAACAGTCTCTAGAGTTTACAGAGAATGGTGTCGAAATCAAAATAAAAACATAGTTTTATAAAATAAAACATCAGATACTAACTGGCAATTCTGTGGGCAAAAACCTCTTGTTAATGAGAGAGGTCAGAGGAGAATGGTCAGACAAGTTCAAGCTGACAGGAAGGTGACAGTAACTCAAATAAACACACATATGCAAAAAGCATCTCTGACTGCACAACACATTAAACCTTGACGTGAACAGGCTACAGCAGCAGAAGACCATAAACATACACTCAGTGGCCACTTTATTAGGTACAGGAGGTACTGGCCACTGAGTGCACGTGACTCTGTAAATTAAAGCAGAGAGTAAGAGAAGCAAGTTTACATGGACCCTTGTCAGGCTGTGAGCTTCATTCCCAAGGTTACTGATCAAAGGGACTCGGGAAGATTTTTGAAGGAAAGGATGAGGCATGTGTGGAGGATAAACACCCAAACAGAGTGGATATGTTGTTTACTGCTGCACTTTGCACAAGGTAGTGAGAAACCTGATATCCACACAAAGCAGAAATCACCTGGTCTGGACTAGTTCAACTCATCTCACTTTCTCGGAAACTCTACTACAAACAGTAGTAGGCTGGAAACCTGCAGTCAGCCTCAGCCTGGTCTGAGTACTCCAAAAACACAAACTATTCAGCTCATCTGTTCCTTGTTGGGTTCTGCCATTGTGGTGAACTATGTGCCTGTCGGGACACGCCCCCTGCTGACTGCTCCTGTGGCTCCTCCCACAGGCCCCTGTATAAAGGAGATCTGAGGCCTGACGCTCGGCCTCAGTCTCCAGGACATTGTATGAAAGACACTCACTCCTGGTTCCTTCTTCCAGTCAATAAAAGCCGATATCTCACCTTACGTCTCAGTGTGAGTTATTGATGGTGCATCAGCCATAACCAAAGGTTTAACATATGAGGAGCATTTGTTAGTTCTGGGCCTGTACTCACTGGAGTTTCAAAGAATGAGGAGATCTCATTGAAATCTATTGAATACTGAAAGGCCTAGGTACAGGATGTTTCCTGTTGTAGGGAAATCCAGGAACAGAGGGCACAGCTTCAGAATAGAGGGCTGTCCATTTAGAACAAAGATGAAGAAGAATTTCTTTAGCCAGAAGGAGGTGAATCTGTGGAATTCATTGTCACACACATCTTTGGAGGCCAAATCACTGGATATATTTAAAGTGCATGTTGATATGTTCTTGATTAGTAAGAACATCAAAGTTAATAGGATACAACAGAAGAATGGGGTCAATCACAATAGGATGGTAAAGCAGACTCTAGGGGCTGAGTGCCCTAATTCTGCTATTGTGTCATATAGTCTTATGTTACCATAGAACTACAGAACACTACAGGCCCTTCAGCCCTCCATGTTGTGCTGACTCATATCATCCTTAAAAAAGTACTAAACCCACACTACCCCATAACCCTCCATTTTTCCTTCATCCATGTGCCTGTCCAAGAGGCTCTTAAATACCCCTAATGTTTTAGCCTCCACCACCATCCCTGGCAAGTCATTCCAGGCACTCACAACCTTCTGTGTAAAAAATTTACCCCTGATGTCTCCCCTAAACTTCCCTCCCTTAATTTTGTACATAATTTTGTTACCTGCAGGAGTTTCTCCTTTGGTGTGGCAAGCAGGTTGACAGCAGTAGACAATTTGAGGAAGAACTCAGCAGCTAACTCCCCGAGTCCGACACCTTGAATCCAGTCTAGAAGCAGGTCCAGGTTGGCCCGAATCTGCACTCCTCTTGACCACTGGTAGAACCCTCCACCAGAACCTAGAGGACACAGAGAGAGAGGGGCAGATCGAACCCCAGAGAGTCTATCAATGACAGAGAGGGGGATAGTGCAGAGTGGAGGCCCCTCTCTAGACACTGAGAAATGTGGTCAGTCCCAACTACACGCGTACGCGTACACGTACACACACACACGTATGTTACTGCCATATCCATAGAAAGGGAGGTAGTGGTATAATGCAGAATTTTCATTCCTACATATTATAATAATCCCACTTCAGCCTGTAATCTCATTCTCAGACAGTGTGGAGAGGGTCTATATACAGAATAGACAATTGCCAGCAGTGTTTTCAGACTGCAGGGTTAAAGAGTAGGATACTGACTACCTGAGGAGCCGTTCACACTCACCTCGTTCCATCAGGGCATTGAAGAGGGAGGCATTTGTAAAAAAGAAGAGGTAGGCGAAGAGCTGTGAAGCAATCTCCGCATGAACTTGATATTGCTTTAACAGGCTCAATGTTTCCTGGAAGATCAGCAGGACATCGTTAACCCCTTGTGGCATGCTGAGCTGAGATGAATTGGCTGCAAAAGGGTTGCTATCCAACAATCCAGGCAGGACCGTGTAGAGAGTCTACAGAGACAACAGTAAACATACAGGTGTAGAATCATCACAATACCATTCTATTTCAGATTCATTCATTATCACATCTACGTGTACATACCCAGTGAAATATGTTGCTTGCATCAACAACCAACACAGCAAAGGATGTGTTGAGGACAACCAGCAAATGTTGCCACACATTCCAGCACCAACACAGCATGCCCCAAATTCTCAGCAGAACAACACACAACACAACAGACAACAAAACAGCAGCAAAACACGCTCCATTTCTCCATCCCACATGGATAGTCCTCCAACTCCAGGACAGGCCTCTGAGCCTCCAGTCTCCAGCCTTTGACCATCAGGCTTCAATTTCAATATCGATCTCTATACACATCACAAAAAGATGTTGCATTTTGGATCAATTTCAACTAATCAGTCAGACAAAATTAAACAGTCATGCAATCAATCATGTCACACAGGGAGGGGCAGCACATATTACGTACAGACTAAACCTTTCTCCATACCTCCTGCCGGCATTCACAAGGCAAGGCTGATGTTAAGTAATGCAATAACGTTAGTGATTATGAAAATATTGACTTTCATGTTCTGTATGCATATATTCCAGATTTTTTATGAATTAAATTTAAACAAATACAGAATAAAGTGGACTTATCACTGTTCCATCACACATTGGCCAGGCAGCGATAGAGGTAAAGCTCCCAGCAGACAGTGCCAGCGGAGGACCAGCAATCACTCTCTGCATTTCCCCTCGGTAAACTGTGTCTCTGTCTCTCTGCCCATGAGTCTTGCTCGTTTTCACTGTTTGCTAAACCAAGCTACACTGGCTTGGCCAAAGGTAAATGATTATGTTATGATTATGTTGTATGGTGTTATGCCTAATATGGTGCTTAACACCATAAGACAGCGCAGCAGAATTAGGCTATTCAGCTCCACAATTCCATCATAGCCAATTTATTTTCCCTCTCAAATCCATTCTTCTGCCCTTCCCATAACCTTTGATGCTCTTATTAATCTAGAAACTATCAACCTTCATTTTAAATATTCCCAAAGACTGTAGTCCATGACAATAAATTCCATTGATTCACCACCCTCTGGCTAAAGAAGTTCCTCCTCGTCTCTGTTCTGAAGGGACGATCGCTCTATTCTGAGACTGTGCCCTTTGGTCCTGGAATCTCCTGCTATTGGAAGCATCCTCTCCACATCTGCTCAAAATTAAATTCACATTCAAAGTAAGCTTATTATAAAGTACATATATGCCATCATCTACAACCCTGAGATGCACTGTCTTGTGGACATACTCAATAAATCCAAGAATAATAACTGTAACAGAATCAGTGGAAGACTGCACCAACTTGTGAAAAAAATAACAAACTGGAAATACAAAAAGAAAGAAATAATAATAATAGTAATAAATAAACAATAAATAACAAGAACATGAGATGAAGAATTCTTGAAAGTGAGTCCATAGGATATGGGAACATTTCAGTGATGGGGCAAGTGAAGTTGAGTGAAGTTATCCTCTCTCGTTCAAGAGCCTGATGGTTGAGGAGTAATAACTGTTCCTGAACCTGGTGGTGCGAGTCTTGAGGCTCCTGTACTTTCTTCCTGGTGACAGTAGCAAGAAGAGAGCATGGACTGAATGGTGGGGTTTCTGATGATGGATGCCGTTTACCTGCAACACCCTGTGCAAGGACTTTATCCATGATGGACTGGGCTCTATCCACTACTTTCTGGAGGATTTTGGAGGTCGTGTAAGAGAGATTTCCATTGGAGGTGGGGGGAGTTGAGGACCAGAAGGCACAGCCTCAGAATAAAAAGCCGTCCCTTTAGAACAGAGATTAGGAGGAATTTCTTTAGCGGAAGGTGGTGAATCTGTGGAATTCATTGCCACAGACTGCTGTGGAGGTCAAGTCATCGAGTACATTTAGAGTGGAGGTTGATACGTTCTTGATTAGATAGGGCTTCAAAGGTTATGGGGGAAAAGCAGGAGGCTGGGGTTGAGAGGGATAATAAATCAGCCTATCTGATGGAATGGTGGAGCAGACTTGAGGAGCCAGATGGCCTAATTCTGCTCCTGTGTCTAACACTCAGAAGGGCTGGCATCCTCACTCCAATATGAACGATAGCAGAAGCTTTGATGGAGTTGTTTAAACCATTTTTTCCATTGATTCTATTTTGGTTACTGTTCTATTATGGACTTATTGAGTATGCCTGCAAGAAAATGATCTTCAGGATTGCATATGGTGACATATATGTACTGAAATAATAAATTTACTTTGAACTTTATAGCTTGGTAAAGGGTTCCAGTGGTAATAAAGTTAATCACCACACCATTGAAATTTTAAGTAATTGTTAAAGGAACAATGATAAAGGAGGAGGGTGTTTTTACATAGAGAGTTGTTGTAAGCTGCGACTTGTGCTTGAAAGGACAGAGGAAGCTGATTCAACAGGGCCCTTTCACAAGGAAACAGGATTCTGGGGGAAGGGTGGGGGACTGTGACCACTGAAAGTTCCTGCAAAGAAGTCCTTTCGTCATGAACTGTTTAATTGGTGTGGTTTTGAAGTAGAATTGCTAGTGTATGCAGTAAACAGATTTTACTTAATTGGAAAATATTACAGAGGTGAAAGAACTTTACAGACAGCTTCACAACATGAGCATCAGAGGCCCTCCTGTTCCGCTGGAGTGGTAGCTGTCACTGCCTAGGGCTTTCCACCTTCCAACTGAAAAGCCAAAGCTTTCAAAGGAATTGAACAGTTAATTACACAAGGAAAATCTTTAGACTGGAGGCTGTGGAAACCAGAACTCTGACACACCCGCCTGGTCTCGGCAGCTCAGTGGCTGGGATAAAAAACGCTCGATCCTCAGTCCATTTCCTGCCAAACACACACAGATCACTAGGTCTCTTATAGACTGTGGAAACCAGAACTCTGACACACCCGCCTGGTCTCGGCAGCTCAGTGGCTGGGATAGTGGGATAGAAAATGGTGAATCCTCAGTCCATTCGCTGGCAAACACACACACACACACACACACACACACACACAGTCACCATGACTCTAAATACTGCAGGAAATGTAACTAAAGTCCCACATCCCGCACACGCACACACACTGCAGACCCACATACACATCACCAGGTTTCTGCAGATACTGCAGGAAATGTAATCAAAGTCCCAGCATCTTGCCCAGTGCACATATACACACACACACACACACACACACTTACTGACCCCACCCAGACCCACACACACACAGATGGTATCAGAAATGATCTAGCAAGTGTGGATTGGGACAGCATGTTTTCTGGGAAAGGTATACTTGGTAAGTGGGTGGCCTTCAAAAATGAAATTCTGAGAGTACAAAGCCTATATGTGCCTGTCAGAATAAATGGTAAAGATTTCAGGTGTAGGGAACCCTGGTTTTCAAGAAATATTGAGGCCCTGGTGAAGAAAAAAAAGGAGGTACATAGCAGATTTAGGCAAGTAGGACCAAACGAGGTGCTTATTGAGTATAATAAATGCAAGATAAATCAGGAGGGATAAAAGGAGATATGAAGTTGCCCTAGCAGACAAGGTAAAGGAGAATCCTAAGGGATTCTACAGATATGTCAAGAGCAAAAGAATTGCAAGGGACAAATTTGGTCCTCTGGAAGATCAGAATGGTAATCCATATGTGGAGCCAGAACATAAATATTTTGCATCTGTGTTGACTCAAGAGACAAGCACGGAGTCTACAGAAGTGAGGCAAAACAGCATCAACTTCATTGATTCTCTATAGAGGAGGTGTTTCCTATCCTGAGGCAAATCAGGATGGCTAAATCCCCAGGGTCTGACAAGATGACCCCTCAGACCCTACAGGAGATAAATGCAGAAATTGCTGGGACCCAATCAGAAATACTTAAATTACCTGAGCAACAGGAAAGGTATCAGAGGATTGGAGGATCGCCAATGTTGTTCCGCTGTTTAAAAATGCTCTAAATATAAACCAGGAAATTATAAGTCGGTGAGTCTGACATCAGTTGTGGGAAAGTTATTGGACAGTATTCCAAGTGTCCATGTCCAGCCAAATAGATTTATATATAAGTATCTGGATAGATACGTACTGATTAAGAATGGTCTGCATGGCTTCGTGTATGGTAGGTCTACACGAGTTATAGAGTTTTTCAAGGAAGTTACCAAGAAAGTATATAAAGGCAAAGCAATGGATGTCTACATGGATTTTAGCAAGGCATTTGACAAGGTTCCACTTTGGAAGTTGATTAAGAAGTTCAGTTGCTCGGCATTCAAGATGAGGCAGTAAATTGGATGAGATATTGGTTTTGTGGAAGAAGCCAGAGAGTGGTAATAAAATGGTTGCCTCTCTGACTGGAGGCCCGTGACTAGCAGTGTATGCAGGGATCAGTGCTAGGTCTGTTGTTGTTTGTCATCTATACAAATGATCTGGATGTTAATGTAGTTAACTGGATCAGAAGGCTATCATGGTTTGCAGAGGGATCTGTATCAGCTGAAAATATGGCAGCAGGAATTTAATGTGCAAGGTTTTACACTTCCATAGAACCAACCAGGGTAGGTCTTACACAGTGAACGGTAGGGCACTGAGGAGTGTGGTAGAACAAAGTAATCAGAGAACAAAGGTTCATAATTCACTGAAAATGGCATCACTGGTAGATAGGTTCATAATGTCAGCCTTTGGCACATTAACCTTCATAAATCAATGTATTGAGTTCACGAGAATGATTCCAGGAATGAAAGGGTTACCGTATGAGGAACGTCTGGCTGCTCTTGGGGCTGTATTCCCTGGAGTTCAGGAGAATGAGGGGGATCTCATATAAACTCTCCAAATGCTAAAAGGCCTGAATAGATTAGATATAGCAAAGTTATTTCCCATGATAGGGGAGTCTAGGACAAGAGGGAACAACTTCAGGATTGAAGAGTGTCCATTTAGAACAGAAATGCGGAGAAATTACTTTAGTCAGAGGGTGGTAAGTCTGTGGAATTTGTTGCCATGAGCAGCTGTGGAGGCCAAGTCATTGGGTGCATTTAAGGCAGAGATAGATAGGATTAGCCAGGGCATTAAAGGGTATGGGGAGAAGGCAGGGGAGTGGGGATGACTAGAAGAATTGGATCAGCCCATGATTGAATTGCAGAGCAGACTCAATGGGCTGAATGGCCTACTTCTGCTCCTATATCTTATGGTCTTATCTTAAGATGGGATGTTATGTTGAGATTGTATCAGACATTGGTTCAGACTCAACTTGAAGTACTGTGTGCAGTTTTAGTCACCTATCTACACAAAAGATATAAACAAGAATGAAAGAGTACAGAGAAAATTTATAAGGATGTTGCTGGGTCTGGAGGATCTTAGTTATAAGGAGAGATTGAATAGAGTACAACTGTATTCCTAGAACACTGAAGATTCAGAGGAGATTTGAGAGGTATACAAAATTATCAGGGGTATAGGAAGGGTTAATGTAAGCAAACTTTTTCTATTGAGGTTGGGAGGGACTACAACCAGAGGGCATGGGTTAAGCGTGAAAGATCAAAAGTTTAAGGAGAACATGAGAGGAAAGCTCTTCATTCAGAGGTTTTGAGAGTGTGGAGTGAGCTGGCAGCAAAGGCAGTGTATATGAGCTTGATTTCAATGCTTAAGAGAAATTTGTATAGGTACATGACTAGTAGGGTTATGGAGGGCTACTGTCCCAGTGCAGGATGATGGGAGAATGGTTTTGGCATGAACTAGATGGAATGAAGGTCCTGCTTCTGTGCTGTGATTCTATGTCACATGCACACAATCCCATTCTTACACACTCAGACCCATGCAAACACACTGACACCCATTGTCTCACATACACACACACACACCCCCCTAGTCTCTGTAGAGATATACCCCAATGAGAGGCAGAGTCAGTGGGATCAGAGAGAAAAGATGAAATATAAAGGTAAGCTAGCCAATAATATAAAAAGAGGATACCAAAAATTTTTATCAGATCTAGTAAGAGTAAAAGAGATGTGAGAATAGATATCAGACTGCTGGAAAATAATGCTGGACAGGTAGGGGACAAAAAAATGGTGGGTACATTTAAAAACTATTTTGCATCTCTCTTCACTGTGGAATACAAAAGCAGTATGCCTGAAATACAAGAGTGTCTTGTGACAGAAGTGAGTACATTTGCTATTGCTACGGAAACTGAGAGGTCTGAAGGCTGATAAGTCACCTAGACCAGATGGATGACCATAAAACCATAAGACATAGTAGCAGAATTAGGCCATTCAGCCCTTTAGTCTGCTCCACCATTTCATCATGGCTGATCCCAGATCCCACTCAACACTGTACATCTGCCTTCTGGCCTTTGATGGCCTGACCAATCAGGAAACGATCATTTTTTTTTGCTTTAAATATACCCACAGTCTTGGCCTCCACAGCTGTCTGTGGCAGAGCATTCCATGCTAAAAAAAAAAATTCCTCCTTAACTCTGTACAAAAGGGTCGTCCTTCAATTTTGAGGCTGTGCCCTCTAGTTCTGGACACCCACACCACCATAGGAAATATCCTCTTCACATCCACCCTATCTAGTCCTTTCAACATTCAGTAGGTTGCAATGAGTTCCCCACGTATTCTAAATTCCAGAGAGTACAGATCCAAAGCTGCCAAACGCTCATATGTTAACCTCTTCATTCCCAGAATCATCCACGTGAACCTCACCTGGAATCTCTCCAATGACAACACATCCTTTCTGAGATATGGGGCCCAAAACAGTTGACGATACTCCCAAATGTGGCCTGACTAGTCTCCTTGTTTTTATATTCTATTCCCACTGAAATAAATGCCAACATTGCATTTGCCTTCTTTACCACAGACTCAACCTGCAAATTAACCTTCTGGGAGTCTTGCACAGGGATTCCTAAGTCCCTCTGCACCTCCGGTGTTTGAATGTTCTCCCTATTTAGATTACAGTCTGAACTTTTGATCCTTTTACCAAAATGCATTATCATACATTTCCCAACACTATATTCCATCTGCCACTATTTTACCTATTCTTCCAATTTGTCCAAGTCCTTCTGCAATCGCATTGCTTCCTCAGCACCACCTACCCCTCCACCTATCTTTGTATCATCTTAAACTTTGCCACAAACCCATCAATTCTGTTAACTAAATCACTGATGAACAATATGAAAAGCAGTGGTCCCAATAATGACTCCTGAGAAACACCACTAGTAACTGGCAGTTCACCAGAAAAAGCCCCCTTTATTCCCACTTGCTGCCTCCTGCCTATCAGCCATTCCTCTATCCATACCAGTACCTTGCTTGTAACACCATGGGATTTAATCTTGTTTAGCAGCCTCATGTGTAGCACCTAATTGAATACTTTCTGAAAATCTGAGATGCAAAGAGACCTGGGAGTCCTTGTAAAGAACACCCTAAAGGTTAACTTGCAGATTGAGTACCTGGTGAGGAAGGCAAATGCAATGTTAGCATTCATTTCAAGAGGTCCAGAATACAAGAACAGGGATGTGATGCTGAGGCTTTATAAGGCACTGGTGAGGCCTCATCTTGACTATTGTGTACAGTTTTGGGCTCCTTATGTTAGAAGAGGTTTTGCTGAGAGTGGGGTCTATGTCAATAGACAATAGGTGCAGAAGTAGACCATTCGGCCCTTCGAGCCTGCACCGCCATTCTGAGATCATGGCTGATCATCTACTATCAATACCCGGTTCCTGCCTTGTCCCCATATCCCTTGATTCCCCTATCCATAAGATACCTATCTAGCTCCTTCTTGAAAGCAGCCAGAGAATTAGTCTCCACTGCCTTCTGAGGCAGTGCATTCCACAGCCCCACAGCTCTCTGGGAGAAGAAGTTTTTCCTTAACTCTATCCTAAATGACCTACCCCTTATTCTTAAACCATGCCCTCTGGTACTGGACTCTCCCAGCATCTGGAACATATTTCCTGCCTCTATCTTGTCCAATCCCTTAATAATCTTATATGTTGCAATCAGATCCCCTCTCAATCTCCTTAATTCCAGCATGTACAAGCCCAGTCTCTCCAACCTCTCTGCGTAGACAGTCTGGACATCCCAGGAATTAACCTTGTAAATCTATGCTGCACTTCCTCTACAGCCAGGATGTCCTTCCTTAACCCTGGAGACCAAAACTGTACACAATACTCCAGGTGTGGTCTCACCAGGACCCTGTACAAATGCAAAAGGATTTCCTTGCTCTTGTACTCAATTCCCTTTGTAATAAAGATCAATATTCCATTAACCTTCTTCACTGCCTGCTGCACTTGCTCATTCACCTTCAATGACTGATGAACAAGGACTCCTAGGTCTCTTTGTATTTCTCCCTTACCTAACTCTACACCATTCAGGTAATAATCTGCCTTCCTGTTCTTACTCCCAAAGTGGATAACCTCACACTTATTCACATTAAACGTCATCTGCCACGTATCTGCCCACTCACCCAGCCTATCCAAGTCACCCTGAATTCTCCTAACATCCTCATCACATGTCACACTGCCACCCAGCTTAGTATCATCAGCAAACTTGCTGATGTTATTCTCAATGCCTTCATCTAAATCATTGATGTAAATCGTAAACAGCTGTGGTCCCAATACTGAGCCCTATGGCACCCCACTAGTCACCACTTGCCATTCTGAGAAACACCCATTCACCGCTACCCTTTGCTTTCTATCTGCCAACCAATTTTCTATCCATGTCAATATCTTCCCCCCAATGCCATGAGCTCTGATTTTACCCACCAATCTCCTATGTGGGACCTTATCAAATGCCTTCTGAAGATCGAGGTACACTATATCCACTGGATCTCCCTTGACTAACTTCCTGGTTACGTCCTCGAAAAACTCCAACAGATTAGTCAAGCATGACTTGCCCTTGGTAAATCCATGCTGGCTCGGCCCAATCCTATCACAGCTATCTAGATATGCCACTATTTCATCTTTAATAATGGACTCTAGCAACTTCCCCCACTACTGATGTTAGGCTGACAGGATGATAGTTCTCTGTTTTCTCCCTCCCTCCTTTCTTAAAAAGTGGGATAACATTGGCCATGCTCCAATCCTCAGGAACTGATCCTGAATCTAAGGAACATTGGAAAATGATTACCAATGCATCCGCAATTTCCAGAGCCACCTCCTTTAGTACCCTAGCATGCAGACCATCTGGACCTGGGGATTTGTTAGCCTTCAGTCCCATCAGTCTACTCATCACCGTTTCCTTCCTAATGTCAATCTGTTTCATTTCCTCTGTTACCCTATGTCCTTGGCCCATCCATACATCTGGGAGATTGCTTGTGTCTTCCCTAGTGAAGACAGATCTAAAGTACTTATTAAATTCTTCTGCCATTTCTCTGTTTCCCATAACAATTTCACCCAATTCATTCTTCAAGGGCCCAACATTGTTCTTAACTATCTTCTTTCTCTTCACTTACCTAAAAAAGCTTTTGCTATCTTCCTTTATATTCCTGGCTAGCTTGCGTTCGTACCTCATTTTTTCTCCCCGTATTGCCTTTTTAGTTAAGTTCTGTTGTTCCTTAAAAATTTCCCAATCATCTGTCTTCCCACTCACCTTAGCTCTGTCATACTTTTTTTTTTAATGCTATGCAATCTCTGACTTCCTTTGTCAACCACTGTGGCCCCTTTCCCCCCTATGAATCCTTCCTTCTCCGGGGGATGAACTGATTTTGCACCTTGTGCATTATTCCCAAGAATACCTGCCATTGCTGTTCCACTGTCTTTTCTGCTAGGATATCCGTCCAGTTAACTTTGGCCAGCTCCTCCCTCATGACTCCATAGTCTCCTTTGTTCAACTGCAACACTGACACCTCCGATCTGCCCTTATCCTTCTCAAATTGCAACTAAAAACTTATCATATTATGGTCACTACCTCCTAATGGCTCCTTTACTTCAAGATCGCTTATCAAGTCCTGTTCATTACATAACACTAAATCCAGAATAGCCTTGTCCCTGGTCGGCTCTCGTACAAGCTGTTCCAAGAATGCATCCCGTAGGCACTCTACAAACTCCTTATCCTGGGGTCCAGCACCAACCTGATTCTCCCAGTTCACCCGCATGTTGAAATCCCCCATAACTACTGCGACATTACCTTTGCCACATGCCAATGTTAACTCCCTATTCAACTTGCACCCAATATCCATGCTACCGTTTGGGGGCCTGTAGACAACACCCATTAGGGTCTTTTTGCCCTTACTGTTCCTCAGTTCTATCCACACAGACTCTACTTCTCCTGATCCTATGTCCCCCCTTGCAAAGGTCTGAATCTCATTCCTCACCATCAGGGCCACCCCACCCCCTCTGCCCACATTTCTGTCCCTACGATAGCACGTATACCCTTGTACATTCATTTCCCAGGTCTGATCTCCCTGCAGCCACGTCTCCATTATCCCAACAACATCATAGTTACCCATTCGCACCTGAGCTTCAAGCTCATCCGCCTTATTTCTGACATTTCGTGCATTCAGATATAGAATTTTTAGCCCATTTCTCCTCTCTCTGTTTTAATCACTGCCTATTGTGCTTAACCCAGCTCCCCGAACTCCCATCGGGCTATACGCCCTTTGAATTTTGTTGTCCTTCCTAAATTTACTTATTCTTTCTGCACATTTAACTCCATGTTCCATCAGACCATCCCTCTGTATGTGAGTCCTCCTTATCACTTGTTCCGCCCCACCTTCCTCTACTACACACTTAATATTCCGGAACTGTGTAGTCCCCACCTGTCCTTTATTCTTCCTCTCGCTATCCTCTCTCACATTCTGGATCCCTGCCCCCTGCAAATTTAGTTTAAACCCCCCCCTGAGAAGCACTAGCAAACTTTCCTGCAAGAATGTTAGTACCGCTCCAGTTCAGGTGTAAACCGTCCCGTCAGAACAGATTCCACCTTCCCTGGAACAAAGCCCGATTATCTAAAAATCTGAAGCCCTCCCTCCTGCACCATCCTCTCAGCCACGTATTAATCTGTATAATCCTTCTGTTCCTTGCCTCACCTGCACGTGGCACAGGTAGCAATCCTGAGATTGTTACCCTGGAGGTCCTGCTCTTCAGCTTCGCACCTAACTCCCTGAACTCACTACGCAGGACCCCCTCACTCATCCTACCCACGTCATTGGTCCCTACGTGGACCACAACATCTGGGTTCTTGCTCTCCCTCTTGAGAATAACCTGCACCCGATCTGAGATGTCTCGGACCAGGGACCAGGGAAGCAACATACCATCCGAGACTCCTGATCTTCCCCACAAAATCTCCTATCCGCCCCCCTGACTATAGAATCCCCTATCACTACCGCTGTCTTCTCTTCCCTCCTTCCCTTCCTAGTTGAGGGTCCAACCTCAGTGCCAGAGACAGGACCACTGCAACTTGTTCCTGGTAGGTCATCCCCACCAACAGTATCCAAAATGGTATACTTATTGTTGATGGGAACGGCCACAGGGGTGCTCTGCTCTCTCTGTCTGATCCCCCTGCCTCTCTTGACTGTCACCCATTTGCCTACCTCCTGTCTTTGCAGTGTGACTACCTCCCGATAACTCTTATCTATCTCTGTCTCTGCCTCCTGAAAGATCCGTAGTTCATCCAGATCCTGCTCCAATTCCCTAACTCGGTCTGATAGGAGCTGCAGCTGGATGCACCTTTTGCAGGTGTGGTCATCAGGGACAGCTGTGTTGACCCTGACTTCCCACATACTGCATACATCCAGAGGATGTTCACAAAGATGATTCCAGGAATGAAAGGATTATCATACAAGGAACGTTTTGATGGCTCTGTGTCTGTACTCGGTGGAATTTAGAAGGATGGGGGGGGGAGGTTCTCATTGAAACCTTTCCAAGGTTGAAAGGTCTAGACAGTGCAGATGTGGAAAAGATGTTTCCCATGGTGTGAGAGTCTAGGACAAGAGGGCACAGCCTCAGGATAGAGGGGGTCAATTCAAAATAGAGATGTGGAGAAATTTCTTTAGTCATAGGTTGGTGAATGTGTGGAATTTGTTGCCACATGCAGCTGTGGAGGCCAGGTCGTTGGGTGTATTTAAGGCAGATATTGACAGGTTCTTGATTGGACATGGCATCAAAGGTTACAGGGAGAAGGCCGGGAAATGGAGGAGAATAAAAAGGATCAGCCATGATTAAATGGTGGAGCAGACTCGATGGGCCAAATGACCTAATTCTGCTCCTATATCTTATGATCTTATTTTAACATTAGTCTCCAAATACCCCAAAACCTCATTCTGATTCATAGGCTTCAGCACATTCCCAACCACTAAGACTAGGCTAACTGGCCTATAATTTCCTTTCCTTTGCCTTCCTCCCTATTAAAGAATGGAGTGACATTTGCAATTTTCCAGTCCTCTGGAACTAGGACAGAATCAAGTGTTTCTTGAAAGATAATAACCAATGCATCTGCTATCTCTTCAGCAACCTCTTTCAGAGCTCTGGATATCCTTCCTTACATTCATAGAATATACCCAACATTTACTAATAAACCTACTGGCTCATCCTCAGCTCTATCATACTGGTTCCCAACCCCCTGCCATATTAGTTTAAACCACGTTTTAGCAAATGTGCCTGCAAGGATATTGGTCCCTCTCAGATTCAAGTGCAACTCATCCCTTTTCTACAGATCACACCTTGCCTTGGTTCTGCCACATTGAAGTACCTCCAAGACCAAAGGGAAGTTACAGACTATTACTTGTGATGATCGTTTGCCAGAAAAAGTGTGGTTAGCAAAGTATTTAGTTGTTTTCCTTGTTTCATTTGCCACTAGCCAGAAGTTGCAGATGTTCACCAGTGCCATCTTAAATCAGTATGAGTGTATGAATTACTTAGGTTTACATATACATGTATGTGAGGGCTTGTACGAGAGGCCTGCAGTTTTGTGTGTGTGTGTGTGTGTGTGTGTTTGGCTCTGGTGCAAGGTCCACGAGCACGATGTGTGGATAAAGATTTATAGGCTGCATTGAAGCAGTAAAGTCCAGCGTATTAAATCACAGAACCTGTTTTTTGGACTGAGAGTTAACAGCCGGGTCAGAATGAAAAGGTCAGGGCGCGATGTGGGCTGGTTTTATGGGTTAACTTACTCTTTTATTTTCTTATGGATATGATGTATTTTCTTATTTTCTGCATATTAGGTGTTAGACAACCTTATTTTCATATACATGGGGTTTGTTTTTGGGATTCTTTGTTTTGTGGTTCTCTGTTAGGAGACGAATCTCAAGGTTGTATAATGGATTCATACTTTGATCATAAATGTACTTTGAACTAATACACATGGACCTACATATGCAGATATATTTGCCTGGAGCTGTAACTCAGACCAACTGGAATACATGCTTGTAATTGTGGAAATTTTTACAAGATTTGAGATTAGCCTTTTTTGCCACATGTACATTGAAACATACACTGAAATGCATCATTTGTGTCAATGACCAACAAAGTCTGAGGATGTGCAGGGGTAACCCACAAGTGTCACATGCTTCTGGCAACAAATAACTATGCCCACAGCTTACTAAACCTAACCCGCACGACTTTGGACTGTGGTAGGAAACTGGAGCACCCAGAGGAAACCCACGCAGTCACAGGGATATCGCACAAACTCCTTACAGATAGCTGCAGGAATTGGACTCGTCACTGGCGCTATAAAGTGATCGCGCTAACCACTATGCTACCATGGTGCCTATTTCAGAGCAATCTCAGCAAAGACACCATCTGTGCTCAACCGATGCTATTAAATCACTTCAGAACTATGCCTCCTTAAACTTATTTATTAAAACAAATACAAGTGTGATCCTTACAGCTTGGATTCACATTTTAACTCTTTCATATGAACATATGAGACAGGAACAATAGAGAAGTCAGTCTCATGATCGTGCTCCAACATTTCCGAAGACCTCAATTACTTAGATAAAAATTTTGCACTCCCATCTATTTCTAGTAACTTTCCAATTCCATAAGATCTTAAGACATAGGAACAGAATTAGGCCAATCGGTCTGGTCCACTATTCCATCATGGCTGATTTATTTTCCCTCTCTACCCCATTCTTTTCCCTTCTCCCTGTAACCATTGACACCCGACTAATCAAGAACCTATCAACCTCTGCTTTAAATATACTAAATGACTTCACTTTCATAGTCATTTGTGGTAATGAATTCCACAGATTCACCACCCTCTGGCTAAAGAATTTCCTCCTCAGCTTTTTATTCTGAGGCTATGCCCTCTGGTCCTAGACTCACCATTAAACACATCCTCTGCACATCCAATTAATTTAGGCTTTTCAGTAGGTTTCAATGAGATCCCCCCTCATTCTTCTATACTCCAACAAGTACAGACCCAGAGCCATCAAACGCTCAACTCCTCAGTCATCATCTCTTCCTTAAAAACATCCAAAGAATCTGTAACCACAGTCCTTTGAGGAAGAGAATCACAACCTCTGAAACAAAAATTTCATCTCATCTATCGTAAGTGAGCTACTCCTCCCTCAGTGTCACTACTCCCACAGTACTGTCATTCCAACAGGTGACCCTCCCTCAGTACTGAGTCCACAGAGTGACTCTCCTCAGTACCACCCCCACCCCCCACAGTGACCCTCCCTAAATACTACCCTTCCCACAGAGTGACCCTCCCTCAGTACCACCCCTCACACAGTGACCCTCCCTAAATACTACCCTTCCCACAGTGTGACCCTCCCTCTTGCACTGCCCATGGAGTATCTACCTAGGTTTTTAAATACCAGTCCCTATTATGCATAAAGTTTCCAAGCAAGAAAGCTGCCCACTGTGGTGCGGTAAACCTCAACAACTGCAGTAAATTTGAATCGAGGGATGAAGTCTCCTGTTTTCCGACCATTCTTGGCTAATTAGCGATATGCTGACCCTGGTCAGGCAGAGTGAGGGGGAGCTAGGCATCAGTACGTAGGACTGACCTTGGTAAGGTAATAGACCGACTGCTGGAAGGTGAACATGATGACTTCCTCCAACACCGTCATGGCCTCTTCACTGGCCAGCTTGGTTGACAAAAGCTGCTCACTGCTGCAATCTGTGATGATAGTGAATCAGTTGTCAAGAATTAGCAGGGGACAAACATTCAAAAGTCTCCAGCCTGATGGCATAAACATTGATTTCCCCTTCTGATAATTTACCACCTCCCCCTTCCTCTTCTATTCCCCACTCTGGCCTCTTACCTCTTCTCACCTGCCTGTCATGTCCCCCGGTGTCCCTCTCCTATCAGATTCCTTCCTCTCCAGCCCTTTACCTTTACCACCCACTTAGCTTCACCTATCACCTTCTAGCTTGTCCTCCTTCCCCTCACACCCTTTTGTTCTGGAATCTTCCCCCTTCCTTTCCAGTCCTGAAGAAGGATCTTAGCCCAAAATATCAGTTGTTTATTCACGTCCATAGACGCTGCCTGACCTGCTGAGTTCCTCCAGCATTGTGTGTGTGTTGCTCTGGATTTCCAGCATCTGTTATGTTCATTCAAAAGCCACAGTGGGTGTTTCCACAAGCATGTGATCCCGCACTTTTACAGTGTTTCTATGCAGGACATCAGTCCTCTTGCACTTGGTTCTGCACTTAAGGTTTTGACACCAACTCCGTCCCAAATAAATAAGTGAGGAGGTGATTTCACTCTCCCCTTTAACGAATCATTTTCTCAGTCCTGGTCGTCTCATTACAGGTATGATCTGAAGCATTAGTGAGGGTGCTGAGTAGTCTTACGAGGATGCTGCCTAGATCAGAGAGCATGTCTTTTGTGGATAGGTTGGGCAAACTAGGGCTTTTCTCTTTGGAGTGAAGGAAGATGAGAGGGGACTTGATAGAGGTGTACCAGGTGATAACAGTCATAGATAGAGTGGACAGACAATAACTTGTTCCCAGAGCAGAAATGGCAAATACGAGGGGGCGTAATTTATTTAGCGATACTGTGCGGAGTAGGTCCTTCCAGCCCTTCAAGCTGTGCCATCCAACAACCTCGATTTAACCCTGACCTAATCACAGGACAATTTACAATGACCAGTTAACCTAGCCGGATGTCTTTGGACTGTGGGAGAAAACCCACACATTCCATGGGGAGACATACAGACTCTTTAATGATGACAATGGAATTGAAACCTGAACTCTGACGCCCAAGGCTGTAATAGTGTCACACCAAACACTATACTAGGTAGCGGTGATTGGAAAAAAAATCAGTGGTAGGCTTTTTTTTATATACATGGAACGCCCTGCCAGGGGTGGTGGTAGAGATGGTTACAGTAAGGGCACGAAGCAAGGATTTGTTCTTGCCCCTACACACTTTAGCATGATCTTCTCTGCTATGCTGAATGATGCCTTCCGCGATTGTCAGGATGGTACACACGTCAGATACAGGACTGGCGGTGGGCTATTCAACCTCCGGTGTCTACAGGCTGTTAAAGGAGACCGTCGTCAGAGACCTCTTATTCACTGATGATTGCGCCCTCAATGCCAGCACAGAGCAGAAGATGCAGCGAGAAATGGACTGCTTCTCACGAGCCTGTGACAACTTTGGACTTACAATCAGCACCAAAAAGACCCAAGTTATGTACCAGCCCGCACCCAGAAAGCCCTACCAGGAACCACACATCACAGTAAAGGGGCAGAAGCTACTGGTAGTCGACAGCTTTACTTATCTGGGCAGTACTCTATCACGAGCGGTGAATATAGATGCAGGGATCAGCAACAGAATTGCCAAAGCCAGTGCCGCCTTTGGGAGACTCTGTGAGAATGTATGGGAGTGGAGAGGACTCAGCCTTACCACCAAGCTGAAGGTCTACCGAGCAGTGGTTCTCACCACCCTCCCCTATGCCAGTGAAACCTGGACTGTCTACAGCAGACACGCTAAACAGCTCAACCACTTCCACTTGAGCTGCCTCCGCAGACTTCTCCACGTACGATGGCAGGACAAAGTCCCAGACACAGAGGTCCTGGAGCGGGCTAGCACCCACAGCGTCTACACCCTCCTGCAGAAAGCCCAAGCCAGATGGGCTGGCCATGTCGTCAGGATGTCTGACAGTCGACTACCAAAACAGCTGCTGTATGGAGAGCTGAGCCAGGGCAAGCGCTCAGTTGGAGGGCAGAAGAAACATTTCAAAGACTGCCTCAAAGACCTCAACATCAATCCCAGTAACTTTGAATCACTTGCTCTGGACCGCCCAACCTGGTGGAGCAGGACCACTAAAGGAGCGTATGCAGCAGAAATCAGACGCACCGCAGAGGCTCAGAGGAAACGTGCCGCGCGCAAGGCTCGAGCTACCTCCACTTCCACTGCAGCACCTACCCTCATGTGTCCCACATGTGGGCAAGCTTTCAGGGCCCGGATTGGCCTCACCAGTCACCTCCAGACCCACAGTCACAAACCCTCCACCTGACAGAAGTCGTGGTCGTCTTCGACTCCAAAGGACGAACAACAACAACAACAAGGGCACGTAAGAAACTCTTAGACGGCACATGGATGATTAAAAAAAGAACATTATGAGGGAGGTAAAGGTTAGATCCTGGAGTAGGTTAAAAGTTTGACACATCATAAGCTGGAAGGCCTGTACTGTGCTGGGGGAGGGGCCTTTTCTTTCTCCCTAGGCCTCCTGTCCCATGATCCTTTCCCTTCTCCAGCTCTGTATCCCTTTTGCCAATCACCTTTCCAACCCTAAGCTTCACCCCACCTCCCATTTACCAAATAAATACACCTTTGCCAGAAAACAGCCTATCCCAATCCAGTTAGATCCTTTCTGATACCATCAAAATGGGCCTTTCTCCAATTTAGAATCTCAACCTGCAGACCAGACCTATCTTTTTTCCATATTTAATTAAATACTAATGGCATTGTGATCACTAGATTCCTGAATACATTTGATAAACACTATCCCACCTAGCCTTTTTCCAGTATGGAAGACCCAGTCAATATGTAGAAAGTTAAAATTCACTTGCTATAACAACCCTATGTTTCTTGTAACAGTGTAGTGTGATCTCTCCACAAATTTGTTCCTCTAAATTCCTTGGATAGTTGGGAGGTCTCTAACATAGCCCCCCTTTGAACCCTCTCCAATGTCCACACATTCTTTCTTAGATGAGGGGTCCAAAACCACTCACAACACTCCAAGTGAGACCTCACCAGTGCTTTATAAAGCCTGAACATTACCTCCTTGCTTTTATATTCTCATCCTCTCAAGATGAATGCTAATATCATACCTTGTATTTGCCTTCCTCACCACCAATCTGAAGAATACGAAAATAAGCTAGCCAATAATATTAAAGAGGATACCAAAAGTTTCTTCAGATACATAAAGTGTAAAAGAGAGGCGAGAGTAGATGTTGGACTATTGAAAATATGTTGCTGGAGAGGTCATAATGGGGACAAGGAAATAGCAGACAAACTGAATATGTATTTTGCATCAATCTTCACTGTGGAAGACACGCAGTATGTCAGAAGCTTGAGTGTGTCAGGGGACATTAGTATGAAGTTGCCATTACTAGGAGAAGGTTCTTGGGAAACTGAAAAGACTGAATACTGAGGTGGCTGAATAGACTGTGGAGGCATTAGTAATGATCAAATGATTCTGGTGTGGTTCCAGAGGATTGGAAAATTGCAAACATCACTCCACTCTTAAAGAAGGGTGAGAGACAAAAGAAAGGAAATTATGGGCCAGTTAGTCTGACCTCAGTGATCAGGAAGATATTGGAGTCAACTGTAAGGTTGTGATTTCGGGGTACTTGGAGGCACATGATAAAATAGGCTGCAGTCAGCATAGTTTCCTTGAGGGAAGATCTTGCCTTACAAATCTGTTGGAATTCTTTGAAGAAATATCAAGTAGGATAGACAAAGGCCAATCAGTGGATGTTGTGCACTTGGATTTTCAGAAGGTCTTTGACAAGGTGCTGCACATGAGGCTACTTAGCAAGAGACCATGGTATTACAGGAAAGGTACTAGCATGGATAAAGCATTGGCTAATTGGTAGGAGACAAAGAATGGGAATAAAGGGAGCCTTTTCTGGTTGGCTGTTTCTGACTAGTGGTGTTCCACAGGATTCTGTGTTGAGACCGATTCTTTTTACATTACTTGCCAATGACTTGAATGACAGAATTAATGGCTGTGTTGGAAAATTTGTGAATGAAATGAAGATAGGTGGAGGGGCAGGTAGTTTTGAGGAAGGAGAGAGGCTACAAAAGGACTTAGATTAGGAGAATGGGCAAAGAAGTGGCAGATAGAATACACAACTTTGGCTGACAAGAAAAGTCAAAGCCAACATAAAAGCAAAAGAGAGGGCATATAATAGAGCAAACATTTGTGGGAAATTAGAGGATTAGGAAGCTTTTAAAAACCAACAGAACACAACCATATGGAAATGTATGGTCATGCACTTTGGTAGAAGAAATAAAAGGGTAGGCTATTTTCTAAATGGAGAGCAAATTCAAAAATCTGAGGTGCAAAGGGTCTTGGGAGTCTTTGTACAGGCTTCTATGAAGGTTGAATTGCAGGTTGAGTTTGTAGTGAGTAAGGCAAATGCAATGTCCGCAAGTTAACAAATTTCACTTCACATGCCGATGATAATAAACCTGATTCTGATTCTGTTTCATTTCAAGAGGACTAGAATATAAAAGCAAGGATGTTATGTTGAAACTTTATAAAGCACTGATGAGGCCTCACTTGGAGTATTATGAGCAGCTTTGTGCCCCTTATCTTAGAAAGAATGTGCTGACACTGGAGAGTGTTCAATGAAAGTTCACAAAAATGATTCCAGGATTGAGTGGCTTGTCATTTGATGAGTGTTTGATGGCTCTGGGCCTGTATTTGCTGGAAATCAGAAGAATGAGGGATGACCTCATTGAAACCGATCAAATGGTGAAAGGTCTTGAGAATGGATGTGGAAAGGATGTTTCCTACGGTGAGAAACTCTATGACCAGAGGACAGAGCTTCAGAATAGAGGGCCATCCTTTTAGAATGGAGATGAGAAGAAATTTCTTTAGCCAGGCAGTGGTGAATTCTTTGCCACAGGCAGCTGGGGTGGCCAAGTCTTTATGTATATTTAATGCAGATATGATAGATTCTTAACTGGTCAGGGATAAGGGGAGAAGACAGAAGAATGGGTCTGAGAGGAAAACTGAGTCAACCACGATGAAATGGAGCAGCAGACTTGGTGGGCCAAATAGCCTAATTTTGCTCTTATATTTTATGGACTTATGGTCTTGTGGTATTCCATCTTTTCCTTCTTCAGTAATATTTAGTTACATTCTATTGGTTTTGAAAAACTTCCCAATTCTCTAACTTCCCACTAATTTTTGCTCTATTATATGCTCTCACTTTTGAGTTAATGTTGGCTTTGACTTCCCTTGTCAGCCACGGTTGCATCATCCTGCCCTTAGAATACTTCCTCTTCTTTGGGATGTATCTATCCTGGCCTTCCAAACTGCTCCCAGAAACGCCAACCATTACTGCTTCACTGTCATCCCTGCCAGTGTTCTTTTCCAATCAATTTTGACCAGTTCCTCTCTCATGCCTCTGTGATTTCCTTTACTCCACTGTAATACTGATACATCTGACTTTTGCTTCTCTTTCTCAAATTGCAGGGCAAATTCTATCATGTAATGATCACTTGCCCCTAAGGGCTCATTTACCTTAAGCTGTCTAATCAATCCTGGTTCACTGCACAACACCCAATCCAGAACCCTTGTGGGCTCAACAACAAGATGCTCTGATATTGAAAGATTGCATAATGAAATCCCCCAACAGGAAACATACCATCTGGCAATCTTGTTCTCACCCACAGAACCTCCTTTCTGTTTCCCAAACTAATAATCCCCCAACACCACAGTTCACCTCTCTCTCCTCCTTCCCTTGAGTCACAGAGCGAGACGCTGTGCGAGAACCCTGACCACTGTGACTTTCTGCTGCTTGGTCACCCCTCCCCACCCAAAGGTATCCAAAATGGTACCTGTTGAGTGGGGGGCCAAGGGTTCCCTGCATTGGCTGTTTTAACTCCTTCCCCTTTCTAACTGTCTCCAAGTTTTCTGTGTCCTGCACCTTGGGTGTAACTATATGTTATATCCATTATGCTGCTCAGTCTCCTAAATGATCCGGAGTTCATCCAGTTCCAGCTTCAACTCCTTAACGTGGAGTGTTGGAAGCTGCAGCTGGATGCAGGTGAAGTCATCAGGGACACTGGATGTCACTTAGGCGCCAATGCAGCCCACCCCAAATGTTCAGCAGAACAACACAAACAGCACCAGCAGCAGCAAAATAAGCTCCTTTCCGACCTCCCACTCACTCACACAGTTAAATAACTACTATGCCATCAGGCTGCCCCAGCATTTTCTAGGTGTGTAAGTTGTTAATGCAAACAATACGCTTCAAGGTACGTTTTAATGTATTCTTTATAAATGGCCCCTGCCGCTGAAGCTCTGTAAGCAGACACTTGATGAGATCACCCCAACTCCATGGGCTGTGTTTGCTAACCACTGATCTCTCTCAGCCCGTCAGAAAGTTCCCTCAATTAATTGCCAGCACAGGCTGAAATTCCACCCGATTAAGTATTTGTGTATGTGTAAGCCACTTCAAAAACCTCTGCTAATCAGGCAATCAGACCCATTAACCGAACCTGATAAGGAGTCACTAATAGGATTGTTGGTCTGAAAGCTCCTGGGGTCACTCACAAATGATGAGTGACCTCACTGCCTGAAAGTTCAGATAAACCATAGCCTGTGGCTAATGAGATACAAGACCATAGGAGCAGAATTAGGTCATTTGCTCCACCATTCAATCATGGCTGATCCTTTTACCCCTCCTCAGTCCCACTCCCCAGCCTTCTCCCGCAACCTTTGACGCCATGTCCTATCATCAAGCTCTGCCTTAAATACACCCAATGACCTGGCCTCCACAGCTGCCTGTGGTAATAAATTCTACAAATTCACCATTTCTGGCTAAAGAAGTATCTCCACATATCTGTTTTAAATGGAAGCCCCCCTATCCTGAGGCTGTGCCCTCTTGTCCTAGACTCCCCCACCATGGGAAACATCCTTTCCAGATCTACTCTGTATAGGCCTTACAACATTTGAAAGGTTTCAATGAGATCCCCCCACATCCTACTAAAATCCAGTGAGTACAGACCCAGAGCTGTCAAACATTCCTCGTATGATAACCTTTTCACTCCAGAATCATCCTTGTGAACCTCCTCTGAACCTTCTTCAATGCCAGCACATCTTTTCTTAGATGAGGAGCTCAAAACTGTTCACAATACTCAAGGTGAGGCCTCACCAGTGCCTTATAAAGCCTCAGCATCACATCCCTGCTCTTGTATTCTGAACCTCTTGAAGTGAATGCTAACATTGCATTTGCCCTCCTCACCACCGACTCCACAGCCTATACGTGTATATATTTTGCATACTGTCAGCTGGAGATAAGCCTCTTCAGCACACAGAGAACAGAAGACAGTACACCATTGGAACAGGTCTTTTTACCCACGATGCCGGCCCACATGCTGTGGCACTGTTTCCTGGTTGGTAGCAGCTGGAAGAGTTTGTGGTTGGGGTAACTCGGGTCCCCAATGATCCTTTGGGCCTTTTTTGCACACCTATCTCTGCAAACATCCTGAATAGTGGGAAGTTCACATCTATAGATGCCCTTAGATAATAAATGTACTTTTGAACTTTGAAATGTGTCTTAAACATTGCTACGGTATCTGCTTCCACCAACACCTCTGGCAGAGGGTTACAGTCACCTACCATTCTTGGTGTAAAAATTGCTTTAAAAACTGCCTGTTAAACTGCTAGTGTTTAGGGCAGCAATGAAGGTTCTCCATCTCTGGTGGTGTTTAGGGCTTCCTTCATCATGTCAGTAGCTTCCTCTCGGTTTTCATTACTGTCAGCCATGCAAGTCCCAGGCGGAGCCTCAGAAATACCACGACACTCAGATAGCAGGTACAGGGTTTTGAGTTGGATGATCAGCTATGATCAGGCGGTGCAGGCTCGAAGGGCCGAAGGGCCTACTCCTGCATCTATTTTCTATGTTTCGATGTTTCTAGAAGGACTCTTCACTGCTGTTTCCATAACAGTTTTGTTTTACCAGTCAGGGTTGTTAGCCCTGAGGAGAAACCCCGAACCTGGAGGTCTGATGGAGCATTCTTAGTCTGCCCTCTACCCTTTGATTGGTTTGGTGTGGGTGATCTTACCAAGAGCCAAAGCATAAAGCCCTGACTCCAGCTAACATAGCTCTCTGGGTCATTGAGGCACACAAGCCTCCAAACCACAATGTTGTGGTCCTTTTGGAGGGTGTAAAAACCTTGCATCATAAATCTCCTTTAAACTTTCCCCTTCTCATCCCAAAACTATGCACTCCAGAGTTTGACTTTTACTTTCAGGAAAAATGACTACATACCCTATCAATGCCTCATATAACTTTATGCATTTTCATGAGTTCTTCTTGCCCTCAGAAACTCCAGTGAAAACAGCACTAGCACAAGACCATAAGATATAGGAGCAGAATTAGGCCATTTGGCCCATCTCCTTATAACTCAAACCCTCCAGTCCCAGCAACGTCCTTGTATATCTTTTCTGTACAATCTACAGTGTGGCGGATCAGAGGGTCCGAGGTCCATAGGACACTTAAAAGCTTCTACGCAAGTTGACTTTGTGACTAAGAAGGTGCAGCTATACAGGACCCTGGTCAGACCCCATTTGGAGTACTGTGCTCAATTCTGGTCGCCTCACTACAGGAAGGATGTGGAAACCATAAAAAGGGTGCAGTGGAGATTTATGGGGATGTTGCCTGGATTGGGGAGCGTGCCTTATGAGAATAGGTTGAGTGAATTTGGCCTTTTATACATCTGCAACGTAACTCCCAACCTTTCCTACTCAACTCACTGGCCAATAAAGACAAGAGCTATGGACTTGCACCTCGAGATCCCTCTGTATATCAATGTTCCTCAGAGCCCCACCATTTATCTTAAACTTTTCTCTTACATTTGACCTTCCAACGGGCACCAGCTCACCTTTGCCCGGATTAAAACTCCACCTGCCATTTCCAAGTGTTCTATATCCTGCTGAATCCACAGTGCAGTAATTTCCACATAACCACCAATCTGGGAACTTATGAGAGGACCACAACCTTTTCGTGGTTTGGAGGCTTGCGTGCCTCAGTGACCTACAGAGTTATGCCAGCTTGGAGTCAGGGCTTTATGTTTTGGCTTTCGGTAGGGTCACGCATGCCAAACAGGTCAAAGGGTAGAGGGCAGGCTGAGAATGGCCCACCAGTCCTCCAGATTTGGGGTGTCAGCTGAGGGCTAACAACCCTGACTGGTCAAACAAAACTGTTATGGAAACAACAATGAAGTATCATTCTACATCTGAGTGTGATCGTATTCCTGAGTTTTCACCCAGGACTTGCATGATCTACAGTAGTCCAGAGCGGGAGAAAGCTACCGGCATGATGAAGGAAGCCCTGAACACCACCAGAGATGGAGGACCTTCATTGCTGCCCTAAATGTCAGCTGCATAATGGGCAGTAAGTAAGTACCAGTCTAAGGAAATGACCTTCACACTTATAGAGTCAGAACATTCAGAAGTCTTGTGTAAATTTGGGTTTGGTTTGGACCTGATTACAGCCTGGAGTGACATGGATGGTTTGCCCCCTGACACACACACATCACTGAAAAGTGGTTTTATAGGTATAGGAAGTGAATCCAAAGGTTGAGGCCTAAATCCAGAGGTTGGAAGCTTGATACCTGAGTCCAGCCTTGGGACTGGAGAATCAAGTCTCGCTGTCTGTGAGTGAGTCCAGTCCAGTGACTGGAGGTTGAAGACTCCCGTCTGCGAGTCTGGGGCCAAGGATTGGAGTTCAAGACCCACTGTCTGTGAGTCTGAGAGTCCAGCCCAGAGACTGGAGGTTTGAGTCCCTGCTGTCTGGGAGTCTGGGGCCAAGGATTGGAGGTCGTTAAGTGACCTGAACTAGAGATGGAGGGTTATCTTTGTGTGTAAGGGGTGGGTAGGGGATTGTTTTCTGCTGCTGTGCTTTTGTTGTGGTGCTGTTACTACTTGTGTTGTTCTGTGGAACATTGTGGGCATGTTGTATTGGTGCTGGAATGTGTGGTGATACTTGCAGGCTACCCCAGTACATCCTAATTTGTTAATGCAAACGATGTACTTCACTGTACGTTTCGATATATACGTGAATCTGAAGTTGGACCAGTTGGGTCCAAGTGCTGTTCCCACGTTAACAGTTTGGGAACCTCTTGTTGAATAAGTGCAGCAGCTCCGGTAGATGAGCAGCTGGAGTATGAGGGACCTGGTTGAAGGCCTTAGTAAAATCCATGAAGACAACATTCACAGGTCAATCACCTTCATCAATGCCTTGAAAAATTGAACAAAATTAATAAGACATGACTTTCTCTGCACAAGCAACCTAGTCTTTTGCTGTACTATTCAATACTCTACCCTCTCCCCACCACCAAGTAGGCAAAAGCTGTGGCCATGAACACAGAGGCATATATCAGAGCTTTAGGCAGCCCATGATGCCACCTGCCCTAGGTATAGGTGACCCTGTGCCTTTGATCCAAGGATAAACCCAAAGATCCTTTGCCCCCCACCCCGATCATGGGAATGCTGATCCTGGTGCAGTAGCTCCTTGACTGCAGGTGGTGGCTTTGTGCCTGCCCCTTTGGGAACAGTTGTATGTGTGCACTCACCATTCGGGTCCACGTGCTGCTCCCACGCTAACAGTTTGGGAACCTCCTGTTGAATGAAGTGCAGCAGTTCGATGGAGTTGGACATCCAGTAGACGAGGGGCCGTAGTCCTGGCATCAGCTCTGTCATACCAATGGCACACGTTTCCTCACAGTCCTCACTGGCACTGAAAGAGGCAACAGCAAGTAACAACTGTGAGTCTCAGGATCAGAAGCCAGCCAGAGACAAGCAAGAAAACAATGCACCATTCAGACTGTGGAGAACAGCAAGTGGGAAAGAGTCTGTTGTGAAATCATTCCTAAACACCACACAGAGAAAGGTCATTCGGACCACATTGTCTGTGGTGGCATGCTGAAACAGCTCCATAATCTATAGATTCACTTTCATGGACTCTACAACTCAGTATTATTTATTTGCTTTTTTTTTTAAAACATTGCTTAACCATCTCGTCTTTTGCAAATTAATTGTGTATCTTTGTTATTTCTAAATTTTCTTTGGTTGTAATGTATTTCTTTATTTTTCTTAAATGACTGCAATGGATTGCCTTTATATGACAACTGCATCCTCCAAATCTTCATTTTCATTGTAACTTTTAAGATGATTGTCAATACCTTCAAATTCTTTGTAGTTCCTAACTTGTTAAGTAATGAAATTGTTGCACTTTCACTCTGGCATCTCCAAGTCTGAATGCTTGAAACAAAAGTGAGTAGAACAATTCCGAATTGTCTTACTGCTTATTTCTCACCAACTATCAGTGACAATAATCACTGCTTTTTGAACAGAAACACACATAACTGACACTATTTAAAATTGTTTTCTCTAAGCATGGTGTAATGTCTAACAGCCACACAAGTTCATGCAACTGATGCTAGTTAGAAACTGTTCAGCAAGTCTCCTGTCCCAATCAGGTGGTACAGTGTCCCAAAGAAATTATGGGAAACCCTATTTCCTCAAAAAGATTTTTGATCTTTTAACAGTTCTGCCAAATAAGTGGCTGCCCTGATTAACCGATGGACTAATTATCTGAATCCACTGCATCTATTTACGGTAATTTATAATATATTTTATGTATTGCACTGTATTACTGCCACAGAACAACACATTTCACATTTCTCAGTGACATTAAACATGATTCCAATAGATTTAATATGTCCCAGTTCTTCACAACATTGATCCTCAGTGTAGTCATTCTGATATTTCATTCTGGCCAAGAGGTCCCATCCAGTTCCACTTCTGCAACAACTTACTCAGAGGGAATACAGTAAATGAATTACCGCCCCGCCCACTGTTCCCAACTAGTAGGGCATGGCCCTTACTCACTGCTCTCTCTGGATTGCTGCAAGCTCCTTTGTCTTCTCCTGTGGGGGGGGGGGGGGGGGGGGTGGGGAGACAAAATAAAGTATTGAAATTTCATGGACTCTTTAAAGATGCAAGTCATGATGCCCCAGGCTGAACAACTGCTTCAGCTTCCCAAATCACCTGTGGAAAACCGGCTCCCACACACATCAGTGGGTGGAACAGAAGAGATCCCCCATAGAACAGAACGCGAAACGAACTCAGTGGGTCCATTAGCATCCGCAGTGGCAGAAAGTGCAAGTTTACATTTCCAGTTGAGAACCTGCATCAAGGACAGATAGGAAATTATAGGCCAGTTAGCCTGACTTCAGAGGTTGGGAAGATGTTGGAGTCCATTATAAGGGATGAGGTTTTAGGGTACTTAGAGGCACATGATAAAGTAGGCTGAAGTCAGCATGGTTTCATAGAACATAAAACAGCACAGACCCTTTGGCCCAAGATTTTGTTCCAACCTTGTAACCTATTCTAAATCTAACCCTTCCCTTCAACATAGCTCTCCATGTTAATACATTCACATGCCTATCTAAGAGTTTCTTAAGTGTCCCTGTCTCTACCAACCCCGGCATGATGTTCCATGCATTCACTACTCTCTGTGTGGAAAAGAAACCTACCTTTGATATCCCCCCCACAACACTCTCCTCCATTCACCTGAAAATTATACTCCCTTGTATTAACCATTTCTGCCCTGGGATAAAGTTTCTGACTGTCCACTCAATCTATGCATTATCTTATAGACCTCTATCAAGTCATCTCTTATCCTCATTTGTTCCAAAGAGAAAAGCTCTAGCTCACTCAACCTATCCTCATAAGACATGCTCTCTAATCCAGCTGGAATCCTGGGAAATCTCCTCTGCACCCTTAAGACAAAATCATGCCTGACACACCTGTTGGAATTCTTAGATGAAATAACAGGTAGGATAGACAAAAGAGAGTCAGTGGATGTGGTTTAATTGGATTTTCATAGGGCCTTTGATAAAATACCTAGTGGTGTTCCACAAGGATCAGTGTTGGGGTCCATTATTTTTAACATTACATGTCAATGATATGGATGATGAAATTGATGGCTTTGTAGCCAAGTTTGCAAATGATTAAAAGTGGGGGTGCAGCTGGTGTTGAGGAAGCAGGAAGTCTGCTGAAGGACATGGACAGATTCAGAGAATGGGCAAAGAAGTGGCATTTGAAATATAGTGCAGGGAAGTGTATAAACATATTAACCTTAGCAACAGAAGTACCAAAGGACTAAAGGATAGCCAATATTGTTCTGCAGTTTCCAAAGAGGCTCCAGACATAAACCAGTGAGTCTTACATCAGTTGTGGGAAAGTTATTGGAAGATATTCTAAGGGACCGGATATATAAGTATTTTGTTGATTAAGTATAGTCAGCATGGCCTCATGCATGGTAGGTCATGTCCCAATCTTAAAGAGTTTTTCAAAGAAGTTACCTGGAAAGTGGATGAAGGCAAGGTAGTTGATGTGTTTACATGGACTTCAGTAAGGCATCTGACAAGGTCCCACATGGGAGACTGGTCAAGAAAGTTCAATCACACAGCAATCAAGATGAGGTAGTAAACTGGATTAGACATTGGCTTTGTGGAAGAAACCAGACAGTCATAGTAGAGGGTTGCTTCTCTGACTGGTGGCCTGTGACTAGTGGAGTGCCACAGGAATCGGTGCTGGGTCCTTTGTTGTTTGTCATCTATATCAATGATATGGATATAATGTGGTTAACTGGATTAGCAAATTTGCAGATGACACTGAGTGGACAGTGAGGAAGACTATCATCACCTGCAGCCAGATCTGTATCAGCTGGAAAAATGCACTGAAATGCAGACAAGTGCAAGGTTTTGCTCTTCGGTAGGACCAACCAGGGTAAGTCTTACACAGTGAATGGTAGGGCACTCAGTCTGGTAGAACAAAGGGACCTGGGAATACAGGTCCATTATTCATTGAAAGTGGTGTCACAGGTAAATAGGGACATAAAGAACGCTTATGGCACATTGACCTTCATAAATCAATTTACTGTGTATAGGATATGGGATGTTATATTGAAGTTATATAAGATGTCGGTGAAGCCTAATTTGGAGTATTTTATGTAGTTTTGGTCACCTACCTCCAGGAAAGATGAAATTTGGAAAAAGTGCAGAGAAAATTTACAAGGATGTTGCTAGGGCTGGAGGGCCTGAATTATAAGGAAAGATTGAATAGGTTAGGACTGTATTCTTTAGATGTAGAAAACTGAGAGGAGATTTGATAGAGATATACAAAATTATGAGGGATATAGATAGGATAAATGCAAGCAGTCTTTTTCCACTGATGTTGGGTGGGACTACAAATAGTCATGGGCTAACAATCAAAGGTGAGAAGTATAAGGGAACATGAGGGGAATCTTCTTCACTAAGAAGATCGTGAGAGTGTGGAATGAGCTGCCAGCACAAGTGGTGCATGTGAGCTTGATTTCAACATCTAAGAGAAGTTGAGAAATTTGGATAGTAGGGGTATGGAGAGATGGAGAGCTGTGGTGCCAGTGCAGGTCGATAGTAGTAGGCGTGACATGGACTAGATGGGCCAAAGGGCTTCTTTCTGAACTATACTTCTCTATGACTCTATAAAGAACAAAGATATAGACTCGAGAAAATCTGCAGATGCTGGAAATTCAAGCAACACACACAAAATACTAGTGGAACACAGCAGGCCAAGCAGCATCTATAGGAAGAAGTACAGTTGATGTTTTAGTTCGAGACCCTTCATCAGGATTAACAGAAAAAAGAGATAGTAGGGATTTGAAAGTGGGAGGAGAAGGGAGACACCCGAAATGATAGGAGAAAAAAAAGGAGGTGGAGGGATGAAGCTAAGAGCTGGGAAGTTGATTGGCAAAAGGGATACAAGGCTGGAGAAGGAGGAGTATCATAGGACAGAAGGCCTTGGAAGAAAGAAAGGGGTTGGGGAGCACCAGAGGAAGGTGGAGAACAGGCAAGGAGTGATTGTGAGAGGGAAAGAGAAAAAAAATATATATAAAAAATAAAAAATTAGGGATGGGGTAAGAAGGGGAGGAGGGGCATTAACAGAAGTTAGAGAAATCAATGTTCATGCCATCAGGTTGGAGGCTACCCAGATGGAATATAAGGTGTTGTTCCTCCAACCTGAGTGTGGCTGCATCGTGAAAGTAGAGGAGGCCATGGATAGACATTGGAATGGGAATGGGACGCGGAATTAAAACGTGTGGCCACTGGGAGATCCTGCTTTCTCTGGTGGACAGAGCGTAGGTGTTCAGCGAAACGGTCTCCCAGTCTGCATCGGGTCTCATCAATATATAAAAGGCCACACCGGGAGCACCAGACACAGTATACCACACCACGGACTCACAGGTGAAGTGTCGCCTCACCTGGAAGGACTGAATGGTGGTGAGGGAGGAAGTGTCAGGGCAGGTGTAGCACTTGTTCCACTTACAAGGATAAGTGGCAGGAGGGAGATCAGTGGGAAGGGATGGAGGGGATGAATGGACAAGGGAGTCGCGTAGGGAGCGATCCCTGCGGAAAGCAGAAAGTGGGGGGGAGGGAAAGATGTGCTTGGTAGTGGGATCCTATTGGAGATGGCGGAAGTTACAGAGAATTATATGTTGGACCTGGAGGCTGGTGGGGTGGTAGGTGAGGACAAGAGAAACCCTATCCCTAGTGGAGTGGCGGGAAGATCGGGTGACAGCAGATGTGCGTGAAATGGGAGAGCTGCGTTTGAGGGCAGAATTGATGGTGGAGGAAGGGAGGCCCCTTTCTTTAAAAAAGGAAGACATCTCTTTCATCCTGGAATGAAAAGCCTCGTCCTGAGAGCAGGTGTGGCGGAGACGGAGGAACTGAGAGAAGGGGATAGCCTTTTTACAAGTAACAGGGTGGGAGGAGGAATAGTGCAGGTAGCTGTGAGAGTCCATGGGCTTATAGTAGACATCAGTAGATAAGCTGTAGAGAGGGAGAGGGAGGGAGAGGGGGAGAGGGAGAGGGAGAGGGGGAGGGGGAGGGGGGAGAGAGAGAGAGAGAGAGAGAGAGAGAGAGAGAGAGAGAGAGAGAGATCAAGGAAGGGGAGGGAGGTGTCAGAAATGGACAAGGTAAATCAAGGTAAATTTGAGGGCAGGGTGGAAGTTGGAGGCAAAGTTATGGTAGTCTACCCTGAAGGTGTAAACTGTTTTGTAACCAGGGAGCAAATTCATAAATCAGAGGTGCAAAGGGACTTGGAAAACCTGTACAGGGTTCCTAAAGGTTAACTTGCAGGTTGAGCCAATGGTAAAGGCGGCAAATGTAATGTCAGCTTTCATTTGCTGAGGGCTACAGTATAAGAACAAGGATGTAATGCTGAGGCTTTATAAGGCATTGGTCAGACCACACTTGGATAATTGTGAGCTGTTTGAGGCTTCTTATCTAAGAAAGGGTGTACTGGTGATGGAGATGGTCCAGAGATTCACAACAAAGATCCTGGGTATGAAAGGGTTAACACCGGAGCATTTGATGGCAAGCCTGTATTTGCTGGAGATTAGAAGATTGGGGTGGGGGAATCTCATTGGAAACTACCAAATATCGAAAGGCCTACACAGAGTGGGCATAGAAAGGATGTTTCCATTCGTGGGAAAGCCTGGAAATCGAGTACAGCCTCAGAATACAAGGATGTCCATTTAGAACAGGGTTGAGGAAGAATTTCTTTAGCCAGAGGTTGGTGAATCTGTAGAATTCATTGCCACAGACGGCTGTGGAGACTAAGTCATCGGGTATATTTAAAGCAGAGGTTGATGGGTTTTTGAGTAGTAAGGAAATCAAAAGTTAGGGGAAGAAGGCAGGAGAATGGGGTTGAGAGGGATAATAAATCAGTCATGTTGGAATAGTTAGCAGACTCAATGGGCCGAGTGGCCTAATAGTGCTCCTATGTTTTACGGAAAGGAACGATAACAGCCTCTAATAAACCACTCTACATACCAATGTGTACCAGTCATCTTTTATATTTCCTCTCAATCATAGTGTGGGGTCTCAGCCTTAAACATCAAGTTTTACCTCCACAGATGCTGCTTGACCTACTGAGCTCTTCCAGCGATCTGTTTCTGTTCGAGATTGCAGTATCTGCAATCTCCTTTGACTGTCCCCCCCCCACCCCCACCCCCACAGGAACTTCAGCCATAACTTTTAAATACAGAGTAAAAGGATTCTTATTGATACAGAGTCTAACACATAGAAACTGCTTATGGCAATGGGTTCCATGACAAACGATTATTTCAGAATCAAGACTTCATTGCTTGTAACCCACAGGCCACTGGTCAGTATTTTCAAAAACATGGAGAAGCAGTACAAAAAATGAAGAAAGGATTTACTGGGGCAACACACACAAAATTCTGGAGGAACTCATCAGGTCAGGCAGCATCTATGGAATAGAGTAAACAGTCGACTTTTCAGGCTAAAACAATAATAAATGTTCTCTGCCCAAAATGTCGACTAGTTATTCCCCTCCATAGAGGCTGCCTGACTTGCTGAGTTCCTCCAGTATTTTGTGCGCTTTTGTTCAGGACTTCCAGCAGGTGCAGAATCTCCTGTTTTAACAATTTACTGGAATGTTACCAGTTCTGAGAAGATAGAACAATCACAGGACTAAACAGTCTACAGCTCATTTTTTCAAAAAGGCTAAAGATGAACCAAAGAAAACTACGATGCTCTGAGAGGGTTTATAGATCCAGAGCTGGACACCATCAGTCACTATTCAATATATCAGGAACTACAGAAAAGCTGCATTCTCCAAAGTGGAGCTCACTCCCACAGGATGCAGCTGGGGAAGAAAGGACATTTATATTGAAGGGGAAGCTGGATAAACACACAAGTGTTGTTGGAAAAAATTACAGTGTAACGGAATGCAATTCTGAAAAAGGAGGCAAGGATTCCAGCAGCCTAGAGATTGAGCCAGAATGTGACGAATTCAGAGCCTGCTGCCAGGGCTGCTGACTCAACACAGCTCACTACAAACTCCAGGCATTGTGTCCCAGCTCAGAACGGGCTTGTACACAGCTGTAACGCCTCCTCCGATATCAGTTCAAGGATGGCATCCATGGAAAGGAAAACAGAGATAACATTTCGTGTCAAAAACCCTTTGCCACTACTCCTTTCCACCCTTGTTACCTGGAGTTCCCAGCACTTCCTTGTATTATTACAGGTTCCCAACAAACTTCATGTCATCTCTGATTACAAATTAGATTCTGATTCATTTGCAATATTTCTGATTTTCATTGTTGAAAAATACTGAAAAACAGTTTTACAATGAGGGGTGTGGGGTGTGGAATGTGTCGGTGTTACAGTGTGGGGTGTGGAATGAGTCCGTATTGCAGTGAGGGGTGTGGGGTGTGGAATGTGTCGGTGTTACAGTGTGGGGTGCGGAATGAGTCCGTATTGCAGCGAGGGGTGTGGAATGTGTCGGTGTTACAGTGTGGGGTGTGGAATGAGTCCATATTACAGTGTGGGGTGTGGAATGAGTCCATATTGCAGTGTGGGGTGTGGAATGTTTCGGTGTTACAGTGTGGGGTGTGGAATGAGTCCATATTGCAGTGTGGGGTGTGGAATGTGTCGGTGTTACAGTGTGGGGTGTGGAATGAGTCCGTATTGCAGCGAGGGGTGTGGAATGTGTCGGTGTTACAGTGTGGGGTGTGGAATGAGTCCGTATTGCAGTGAGGGGTGTGGAATGTGTCGGTGTTACAGTGTGGGGTGTGGAATGAGTCCGTATTGCAGTGAGGGGTGTGGAATGTGTCGGTGTTACAGTGTGGGGTGTGGAATGAGTCCGTATTGCAGTGAGGGGTGTGGAATGTGTCGGTGTTACAGTGTGGGGTGTGGAATGAGTCTGTATTGCAGTGAGGGGTGTGGAATGTGTCGGTGTTACAGTGTGGGGTGTGGAATGAGTCCATATTGCAGTGAGGGGTGTGCCAATGTCACAGTGAGGGTTGTAACAATGAAAGGGGTGGCACATGTCCATGTTACAGTGAGGGGTGTGGGGTGAATGTTAGCTCTGTATTGCTCAGTTTCCTTGGACAACTGTGGCAGGGTTAATGGAACAATGGAACAGAAAGGAGCACTGACCCACATGACTGACTGGATCTGACTGGCTATCCTGAGCAGCAGACGCCGGAAGTCAGCCGGCTGAAAGGATGTGGCTGAGTGCTGAATACAGAGACTCAGCAGGAAGCCTGGAATCAGCTTGAAGTCTGTGTTCTCCTTATCCGGCGCCTCGATGATCAGGTTCAGCAGAGCATCTTCCTGCCAGAGCTGATACGTGAGCTCACATTCATTGCCGTCAGGGTCCAGAATCCTGGGCGGTACATTCCTGCCTCGAAGGGTGGTCCGTCTACTCCCAATGTCCTGGACAGGACAACCACACATCCTGCACTGCAGTTCACCGCCCGGGCCCAGGTGGAAGAGTGGAGATGGGAACCAGGCCGGCCTCTGACTGTGGCTCTGGCTGCCCAGAGTCGGGTCCTTGTACATGAAGAGGTAGTGGGCACCCATGCCCAGTAGGTCACCTGGGCTCAGTGGGGTTTCCTGGCTGATGGGCATCCCGTTGTGGGTGACTGCAGCACCTTTCCCTGGTCTTGCCAAGGTTACCAGCTCGCTGCTCTCCCCCCTGGGGCTCAACTCTCGCCGCCGCACGCAGCAGTGCCTCGGCTGGATGTCTGGGGCCGATAGATGAATGTCCACCTTCACCCGCTCTCCCTCCAGGTCCCGTGACTCCTCTGAGAGGCGGCCAAAAACGTGGCTAGTTCCACTCAGCACATGGATAACAAAATCCTGGAATCAAACACAAGAAATTCAGGGACGAGTGAGGGGGAAGTGCAATGCAGGACAGGAGTGCAGGCAAGGATGGAGGGAGGAAGTGGGGGCTTACAGCAAGCAGGAATTGGGAATGAGATGGTAGAACATTGAGCATCACAGGCTGTGGGGCTGAAGGCAATATTGGAGCACAAAGAGGTGTGAGAGAATTGTTTCTGAGAGTGGATAGGAAAAGTGGAACCAGGGAAGGGGTATAGCAGAAGTGGGTGAGGATACAGGGTGAATATGGAGGAACTGGTTAGGATACAGGGTAAGTATGCCCAAGGTGGGGAGGATACAGGGTGAATATGGGGGACGGGTGTGGATATAGGAAGGATGGATGTGAATAGAGGGTGAATATATACAAATTCTGAGGATACAGGGTAATTATGTACAAATTCTGAGAATACAGGGTAATTATGTACAAATGGCAAAGACACAGGGTAGGTATGGGAGATGGAAGTGGATACAGCATAAATAAGGGGAATAGTATGGATACAGGATGTATATGGGGTAAGGGAATGGATACCAGGTGTATATGGGGGAACATTGTGGATACAGGGTGCCTATGGGGGAATGTTGTAGATACTGGGTGTATATGGGGGCACGTTGTGGATACAGGGTGTCTGTGGGGGAATGGTGTGGATACAGGGTGTCTGTGGGGGAATAGTGTGAATACAGGCGTATCTGTGGGGGAATAGTGTGAATACAGGGCGTATATGGGGTAAGGGTGTGGATACAGGGCGTCTGTGGGGGAATGTTGTGGATACAGGGTGTCTGTGGGGGAACGGTGTGGATACAGGCATATCTGTGGGGGAATAGTGTGAATACAGGGCGTATATGGGGTAAGGGTGTGGATACAGGGCGTCTGTGGGGGAATGTTGTGGATACAGGGTGTCTGTGGGGGAACGGTGTGGATACAGGCATATCTGTGGGGGAATAGTGTGAATACAGGGTGTATATGGGGTAAGGGTGTGGATACAGGGTGTATATGGGGGAACGTTGTGGACACAGGGTGTATATGGGGTAAGGGTGTGAATAGAATGGAGCCAATGAAAAAGAAAATGCCCATCCACAATGAGAGAACATGGCAGATCTGGATCTCACTCCTTGTCTGAATGGAAGAAAGATTATAGGAAAAATGTCAACAAAATAGAGAGAGTACAGAGGAGATTTACTAGAATGTTACCTGGGTTTCAGCACCTAAGTTACATGGAAAAGTTGAACAAGTTAGGTCTTTATTCTTTGGAGCGTAGAAGGTTGAGGGGGGACTTGATAGAGGTATTTAAAATTATGAGGTGGATAGATAGAGTTGATGTGAATAGGCTTTTTCCATTGAGAGTAGGGGTGATTTAAACAAGAGGACATGATTTGAGAGTTAGGGGGCAAAAGTTTAAGGCTAACATGAGGGGGAATTTCTTTACTCAGAGAGTGGTAGCTGTGTGGAATGAGCTTCCAGTAGAAGTGATAGAGGCAGGTTTGGTATTGTCATTTAAAGTAAAATTGGATAGGTATATGGACAGGAAACGAATGGAGGGTTATGGGCTGAGTGCAGGCCAGTGGGACTAGGTGAAAGTAAGCATTTGGCACAGACTAGAAGGGCCAAGACAGCCTGTTTCAATGCTGTAATTGTTATATGGTTATATAGGGTATATAAAGGGGAGGGGTATAGATATCGGTTGAGCACAGAGGGGAGAGGTTGACGATACAGGGTGAACATGCCCGAAGTGTGAATATGGGGAGAAGTGGGTTGTGGAGAAAGCTGGTGCTGTTCCTCCCCTTCTCCTGTTCCTTGCTGGCGGATAATGGTGGTGGAGAAGAGTTGCTCTGATTTCAGTAGACATGCTCTCACCTGCCTGTAACTATATCCTTGCAGCAAGAGGAAGTAGGGGAATTCAAAGGGAGGGTGGATGGAGTACTGGGTGGAGCTGTCGTCACTGCTCTCAGTCTCCTCCTTCTCACTGCCCAAACATGACACTCCCTTGCTCCGTTCAGAGTCCAGCAATTCAGTTTGAGGACCACGGGCACTTGGCTTTGCATCCCTGGCTTTGAGGGACAGATTCAGTTCACTCACACTCCGCCAGAGTGCAAAGCTGCTTTCGATTTCTTCATCCGTCAGTGCCGAGGATGCCCTTGTTCGAGTTATTTGCAGCCTCCGAGCCTGAGCGTTGATCCCTGTGAGAATGGGCAGCAGTCAGCAGGGGAATGCTGTGGAAACCGGACTTTGTGGAGCATTAACACATCACAGGACAGACGTCACAGCCATGAATTGGACTGGTTAGGTTCAATTCCATTCACAGTTCATTAAAGAATACCACAGGTCCCAGACCAATCCAGGCTCAGAATGCCAAATCCTCCTTCCATAACCATCCCCCAGTGACACCACACTGATCCCTTGCTATTCTCTATACCAGCAACCTTTTACCTGCTGTCACTGTGTCTTTCTCCTTTGCTGCAAATTCTTCCACGTCCACTTTGCGGCGGATTTCAAATCTCCGGACAAACCCCTCCTTTGGTTTCCAAAGCGATTGCAAAATGAGAGGCTTCTCACAGTTGCTTACAACCCTAAAGCATTCCGTCTTCCATTGGTGGTCCTCATCCAAACACCCAATCACGTCACAGAGCACATAGTCCCCGGCAGAGCTCTTTTCCAGAGAGTATCTGAATAATAACAAGGACATTCCATTTTATCATTCACCACACTGCCCCATCACACACTCCCAGGACAGTGACACCGCAGGTTAGACACAAAGTAAAGTCCGCACATTCGTTTAGCAGTTAGCATAACGCTTTGCAGTCCCAGCAGCCAGGGTTCAATACCCGCCGCTGTCTGTATGGTGTTTCTACATTCTCCTGTGACCATGTGGGTTTCCTCCAGGTGCTCTGTAATTGGTCACATAGATATAATAAGGTGGAACAGACTTATTGTGCTAGAATGGTCTGTTATCATGCTGTGTCTCTGTTGGTCACAAAGGTGTAATTGGACAGTGCAGCCTCACTGAGCCAGAAAGCCCTGTCACCATACTGAATCACTACTGGTCACAAGGGTGTAATTGGTCATGGAGGGCTCGTTGGCCTGTTACTGTGCTGAACCACAAGGGTGTAATTGGTCATGGCAGGGTAGGCTTGTTGGGCCAGAAGCCCCTGTTACCATGCTGTACTTCTAAATAAAATAAAATAAAGCTCTCTATGCTGTCTCAATATTATAGGGTGGAATGGTTGCAAAGTGGTTGGCATAATGCTTTACAGCCCTAGCTGTAAGATCAGGGTTGAATTCCCACCATGAATTCTCCCCACAAGTGTGTGAGATTCCTCCACGTGCTCTGGTTTCCACCCACACATTAGGGCTAGTGAGTTGTGGGCGTGCTATGTTGGTGCTGGAAGCATGGTAACACTTGCTGGCTGCCCCCAGTACATCTTTAGACTGTGGATCGTTAATGCAAAACAATACATTTCACTGTATGTTTTGAATACATGTGACAAATAAAGCTCATCTTTAACCTTTTACCTTCACTCCCATGGTAAGCTCAGTGAAGTTTACACACAGAGTAAATCTCTCTACCTGGTCTCATCATACACTCCCAGAGTAGAGATAGAATAAATCTCCCTCAACATTAGTCCATCATACACTTCCAGGGTAGAGAAAGACCCATCAAGGAAAGTACTAAGCCAATGGGATTCACTGAACATCTCTGGTTGGAGCATGAAACTGCTAGAGAACGTGGTGGTGAGAGGAAAAGAGCAAACAAGAGGAGGCTACTTCCAACCACACTTGCTGGTGGGCAAGAGGAAAAGAAGAGAATTTAATTCTTGGAAGGTAGCACGTTTTATAAAATTGGAAGGTGTGCAGAGCAGCAGAGCTGGGAGGAGTACTGCTGAGGGTTGTAGGGGTGTGGCTGCAAGTCCAATGGAAAGGGCAAATACAGTGACTTCCAAGTTTAACACAGACGTTGGTAGGAGTGCCATTCTGGCATCTGGAAACCAGGGTGATTCTTCCCCCAGTAGATTCTCCAAAGGGGATCGTCCCACTTTACATTGGGGACCTTAGCTAAGATATAGAATATACATAGAACAGTACAGGCTCTTCAGCCCATATTGTTCTTCTGCTGACCTACTCTAAGATCAATCTAATTCTCCCCCCCCCCCCCCCGCCCCAAATAGCTTTGGGAAAAAGTCACTGGCTGTCCACTCAATTGATGCCTCTTTTCATCTTATACACCTCTGGCCTGTCACCTCTCATCCTCCTTCGCTCTAAAGAAAAAAGCCCGAGCTCGCTCAACCATCCCACAATCCATATGTCCCATGTAATAGATTTCAGAATTAGAATCAGCTTTAATATCACTGGCAAATGTCATGAAGTTTGCTTTTTTGGCAGCAGCACTTTGCAATACATGACAATAAAAAAACTATAAACTACAATAAGTAGGTATAAATTAGTGCAAAAAGAGAACAAAAAAAAAATAGTGAGGTAGTGTTCATGGGTTCATTGTCCATTCAGAAATCTGATGGCAGAGGGGAAGGTGGTGTTCCTGAAACATTGAGTGTGTCTTCAGACTCCTGTACCACCTCCTTGATGGTAGCAACAAGAAGAGGGCATGTCCTGGGTGATGGGTTCCTTAATGATAGGTGCGGCCTTTTTGAGGCATCACCTTTTGAAGGTACCCTCAGTGCTGGGGAGGCTAATGTCCATGATAGAACAGGCTGAGTTTACAACTTTATGCAGCTTTTTCCAATGCTGTGCTGCGTCCCCTCCACACCAGATAGTGATACAACCAGTTAGGATGCTCTCCGTGGTACTTCTGTAGAAATTTGCGAGAGTCTTTGGTGATATATCAAGTAGCTTCAAACTCCAAATGAAATATAGCCACTGTCATGCCGCCTTTGTTACTGTATCAACATGTTGGACTCAGGAGAGATCTTCAGAGATGTTGACACCCAGCAACTTGAAACTGCTCACCCTTTCCATTGCTGATTCCTTGATGAAGACTGATGAAGACTTGATGAAGTTGTTTTCCCTCAACTTTCCCTTCCTGAAGTCCTCAATCAATTCCCTGGTCTTACTGGCATTGAGTGTGAGATTGTTGCGAGATCTCTCAACCAGCTGATCTATCTCGCTCTTATACACCTCCTTGTCACCATCTGAAGTTTTGCCAACAATAGTTATGCCATTGGCGAATTTACAAATGGCATTTCAGCTGTGCCTAGCCAACACAGTCATGGCCGTAGAGAGAGTAAAGCAGTGGGCTAAGCGTCCATCCTTGAAGTGCACCTGTGTTGGTTGTCATTGAGATCATCTACACAGATGCCGGTCTCCTGGTGAGGAAGTCGAGGATCTAGTTGCAGAGAGGTACAGAGGTCCAGGTTTTGGAACTTCTTGATGGTGTTGAGCTGTAGTCAATAAACAGCAACTTGACATAGCTATTACTATTGTCTAGGTGATCGAAGGCCAAGTAGAGAACCAGTGAGATTGCATCCGCTGCAGACTTACTGTGGCAATAGGCAAATTGCAGCAAGTCCAACCTCTCAAAACACTTCATCACAGTAGATGTGAGAGCCACTGGGCGAAAGTCATTGAGGCAGCTCACCCTGCACTTCTTGGGTACTGGTATGATCATTGGCCCTTTGAAGCAGGTGGGAACCTCTCACTGCAGCAGTGAAAGTTTGCCAAGATTGTAGATGCCCCTGAACACTCCCACCAGTGGGTTGGCAGTTTTTCAGAACCCTACTAGGTACACCAATAGGGTCTGATGCCTTGAGTTCAACCTCTTGAAAGATGTTCTGGTATTGGCCTCTGAAACAAGAGATCACAGGGTCACCAGATGCTGCCAAGAATCACACAGGTGTAGTTTTATTCTCCTTTTCAAAGTGTGCATAGAAAGTGTTGAGCTCATCTGGGTGTGAAGCATAACTGCCATTCATATATCAGGTGTTGCTTTGTAAGAAGTAATGGCCTGCAAACACTGCGAGAGCTGATATGCATCTGATTCCCTCTTTCACCTCAAATCATAATTGTTCTCTTGTTCTTAAAATAGCCTTCCACAGGTTGTACCTAGACTTGCATAGTTCTGGAAAATCGGTCTTGAATGACAGATCGAGCCCTCAGACCATGAATCTCCTGCTTCATCCATGGCTACATCTGGCATGTTTTGAAAGGCACACACTCATCCACACAGGTTGATGAAGTCGATGACAACTGTGGTGTATTTATTTAGATTTGAAGATGTATCCCTGAATATTGTCCAGTCCATTGACTCAAAGCGTGACTCATTGACTGTAACCACTCCCCTGCCTCCAATGACCAGAGCCAAGTCTGCAAGTCCACAAGTCAGCTGAGGAATTTAAAGGCCCAATAGTCTGTGAATATCTGTGAGTCCACTGGGAAATTTAAAGGCCCAATAGTCTGTGAATCACTGTGTCCACTGGGAAATTTAAAGGTCCAATTGACTGTGAATCACTGTGTCCACTGGGAAAGTTAAAGGCCCAATAGTCTGTGAATCACTGTGTCTACTGGGGAAGTTAAAGGCCCAATAGTCTGTGAATCACTGTGTCCACTGGGAAAGTTAAAGGCCCAATTGTCTGTGAATCACTGTGTCCACTGGGAAAGTTAAAGGCTCAACTGTCTGTGAATTACTGTGTCCGCTGGGAAAGTTAAAGACACAATTGTTTGTGAATCTATGAGTCCACTGGAAGAAGACAGCCTATCCTGGGGTTAGAGGACTGTGTTTGTGGGAGGGAGGAAAGGGGCTTGTTTTGGTGTTGTTGTTTGTTGGTATGTTGTGTTTTGTGTTGTTCTGCTGAATATTGTGAGCATACTACGTTAGTGCCAGAATGTGTGGCAACACTTGCAGGCTGTGCTGGTTGTCGAAGCATTTTACTGTATGTTTTGACACACATGTGCAGGGACAACGTTCATCATCTGCAAAGAAAAGCTCCCTCTGCATTCTCCCATCAACGTGCCTTTGCTGAATCCACTACTGCCTCACTGTAATATTACGTGGCGCCTCTGAGTGTGAGTTTAGCAGTTTACTGCCAGGTCTAGCTTCCATCATATACTAATAAGCCAGGAATGTGAGGCTGGCCAAAGCCATTCCCCATGGGAACCCAACCAGAACTGCCTGCGTCTCAGCTTTCTCCAGTCGCAGAGTCTGGTTGTTCTTTACTGCATACTTTTCAATAATACTCAGCTCAGAAATCAACTTCCTTAAATCCAGTCAGGAATGCTTGACAGCAGTGAATAAAGAACCCTGTCGGCCTTTGAGCACAGAGAGACGTGAATACTGAATGTGCTGTCGGGACATCACTGCACTTTAGACCATGAAACATAGGAACAGAATTATGCTATTCAGCCCATTGAGTCTGCTCCACCATTTCCAGATCCCATTCCACCATATCCCTTAATGCCCTGACCAATCAGGAATCTATCTTCCACTATGAATATAACCATGGCCTTGGCCTCCACCGCAGTCTATGGCAGAGCATTCCACAGATTCACCACTCTTTGACTAAAATATTTCTTCCTTACTTCTGCTCTAAAAGGCTGCCCCTCAATTGTGAGGCTGTATCCTCCAGTTCTGGATACCCCCACCAAAGGAAACATCCTCTCCACATCCACCTTTTCTAATCCTTTCAACTTTCAGTAGGTTGCAATGAGATCCCCCTGCTTTGTTCGAAATTCCAGTGAGTACAGGCCCAAAGCTGCCAAACACTCCTCATACGTTAACTCTTTCATTCCCAGATTCATCCTCGTGAAACTCCTCAGGATTCTCTTCAGTGACAATACACCCTTTCTGAGGTAAGGGGCCCAAAACTGTTGACAATACTCCAAGTGCGACCTGACGAGTGTCTTATAAAGCATCAGAATTATCTCTTTGATTTTATATTCTATTCCCCTTGAAATAAATCCTAACATTGTATTTGCCTTCTTTACCACATACTCAATCTGTGAACAATTCCATTTCTAAATCATTGACAAGCAATGTGAAAAGTAGATCCCAAACTGGCCCCTGAGGAACACCACTAGTCACCAGCAGCAAATCCAAAAAGGTCCCCTTTATTCCCACTCGCTGCCTCCTGCCTGTCAGCCATTCCTCTATCCATGCCAGTATCTTTCCTGCAACACCATAGGATTTTATCTTGTTGAGCAGCCTCATTTGAGGCACCTTATCAAATGCCTTCTGAAAATCTAAGTAAGTGACATCCACTGCCTCCTCTTTGACAACCCTGCTTGTTACTTCCTGGAAGAATTCAAACAGATTTGTCAGGCAAGATTTCCCTTCACAGAAACCATGCTGACTTCAACTTATTTTATCATTAGTCTCCAAGTACCCCAAAACCTCATCCTTAATAATGGACTTCAACACTTTTCCAACCACTGAGGTTAAGCTAACTGGCCTATAATTTTCTCTCTTTTGTCTTCCTCCCTTCTTAGACTGGAGTGACATATGCAATCTTCCAGTCCTCCAGGACCATGCCAGAATCAAGTGATTCTTGAAAGATCATGACCAATACATCTATTATCTTTTCAGCAACCTCTTCCAGGATTTGAGGATATAGTCCATCTGGTCCAGGTGACTTATCCACCTTAACTCCTTTCAGTTTGCCTCGCACTTTTTTCTTTGTAATAGCAATGGCACACACTCCTGCTCACTGCCACTCACAGACCCCTGGTTAACAGCTAGTGTCTTCCACAGTGAAGACTGATGCAAAGTACCTATTAAGCTCACCTGCCATTTCTTTGTCCCCATTACTACCTCACCAGCATTATTTTTCAGTGGTCCAGTATCAATTCTAACCTCCCTTTTATTCTTTATGTAACTGACAAAACTTTTAGTATCCTGCTTTATATTATTGGCTAGTTTGCCCTCATACTTCATCTTTTCCCTTCTCATAGCTTTTTTAGTTACTTTCTGTTGGATTTTAAAACCTTCCCAATCATCCAACTTCCCACTCACTTTTGCTACTTTATATTCCCTTTCCTTAGCTTTTATGCAGTCCTTAACTTCTCCTGTCAGCCATAGTTGCCCCGCCATGCCTTTTGAGAACTTCTTCTCCTGTTAGACATACCTATCCCGCGCCTTGTAATCTATTCCCAGAAACTTCAGCCACCTCTGCTCTGCTGTTATCTCCTGCCAGTATCCCCCTCTAATCCACCTGGGCAAGCTCCTCTCTCAAGTCTCTGTAATTCCCTTTACTCCATTGCGATACTGAAACATGTGACTTACGCTTCTCCCTCTCAAATTGCAGAATGAATTCAATCATTTTATGATCACTGCCTCCTAACGGTTCCTTTACATTAAGCTGATTAATAAAGTCTGGCTTATGACACAACACCCAATCTCAGATAGCCTTTTCCCGAGTAGGCTCGAGCACAAGCTGCTCTAAATAAAAAGCCATTTTGTAGGCATTCAATAAATTCCCTCTCTTGTAATCAGACACCAATCTAATTTTCTCAATCCCCTTGCATATTGAAGACCCCATTACAATTGTGTCATTACCCTTATTACATGCCCTTTCCAGTTCCCTTTGCAATCTCAACCCCACATCTTGACCACCATTTGGAGGCCTATATATGATTCCCATGATTTTTTTTACCTTTGCAGTTTCTTAACTCTACCCACAATAATTCGACATTTTCTGACCCTGAGTCACCTGTTTCTAAAGATGTAATCCTATCTCATACCAATAGAGCCACACTTTGTAGCAGGGTGATGTGTGGTAACCCAGCCTGTCTGTTCAACCATGCTGAATCCTGCTGAGGTCACAGATCTGAGGAGATGCCTTCTGTCACTTCCTGCTTTGTTGGAGGTTTGTGTGTGTGAGTGGGTAGGTGGGTGATAAAGGAGCTTGTTTTGCTGTTATTGTTACTTTGTTGTTCTGCTAAATGTTGTGGGCATGCAATGTTGTCACTGAAATGTGTGGTGACACTTGCAGGCTGCCCTCAGCACATCCTTAGGTTGCATTGGTTATTAATGTTAATGGCACTTTTCAATGCGTGTTTCAATGTACATGGGATAGATAAATCTGAATCGGAATCGGAATCAGAATCAGTGAATAAATATCCAAATCTGAACCAGAATCTGAGTCTGGTTGGCATCTACTTGGTGACCTCTCAGTAAAACGAGATGAATATTCAGCACTGCGAGGCAGCATATTTCGGAGTGAAATGTATCCTGGACTGTATCACAAGCAGGAGATGCAATAGCAACTGCTCTGCCTATTTGCCTTTCCAATGCAATGGTGAGTCGGAGTAATCTCTGGGCAGAATACAATAGATCCCACACAACCATCCTGTCTGCCCTTATTTCATTACGTTGTGGAAGTTGCTTCAGGCACACTGACTGCTGTGTTTCCAATATCATAAAAACAACATTGTAGAGGTATTATTCACTGGGAGGTCTTACAGAACATCTTTGGGCTTTTCTCTTTAGAGCACAGGAGAATGAGAGGTGACTTGATAGAGGTGTACAAGACAATAAGAGACAAACAAAGAGTGGAGTCAGATCTTTATCCCAGGGCCAAAATGGCTAATACAAGGGAGCAGAACTTTAAGGTGATTAAAGAAACATATGGGGGAATATCAGAGGCAAGTTTTTTTTACACAGAGAGTGGTGGTAGTAGAGAGATACATCAGGGACATTTAAGAAACTCATTGATAGAAAAATGATAGAAAAATGGAGGGCTATGTGGGAGGGGAGAGTAAAATTGATCAGAGAGTAGTTGTAGCACACAAAATGTTGGGACAACATTGTGGCCAAAGGGACTGTACTGTGCTGTAGTATTCTGTGTTTTATGTTCTATGTCAGTGACCAGAACTGCACAATACTCCAGATTAGACCTCACCGATCTCTTATCCAACATTAACATAACATCCCAACTTCTGTACTCAGTACTCTGATTTATGAAGGCCAGTGTGCCAAAAGCTCTTTGTGACCAGATCCACCTGTGACACTACTTTCATGGAATTATGAATCTGTATTGCTATATTAGAACAACAATATTGTAGGGGTATTTATTCATTGTGTCGCCTCACCTGGAAGGACTGTTTAGGGTCCTGAATGGTAGTGAAGCAGGAGGTGTAGGAGCAGGTGTAGCACTTTTTCCACTTGCAAGGATAAATGCCAGGAGGGAGATCAGTGGGGAGGGACAAATGGGCAAGGGAGTCACGTAAGGAGCAATCGTTGTGGCAAGCAGAAAGTAGGGGTGAGGGAAAGATGTGTGTGGTGGTGGGATCCCGTTGTAGATGGTGGAAGTTCCAGAGAATTATGTGCTGGACCCCATTGGGGTCTGGAGTCTGTGTCCAGTGCTCCCGGTGTATTTTGGCAGACCACTTCACCAAGCACCTTGCCAGAAGAAGCAGGATCTCCCAGTGGCCACCCATTAGAATTCCACTTCCCATTCCCATTCCAATATGTCAATCCATGGCCTCCTCTACTGTTGCAATGAGGCCACACTCAAGTTGGAGGAGCAACACCTTATATTCCATCTGGGTAGCCTCCAACCTGATGGCATGAGCATCAATTTCTCAAATTTCTGGTAATGCCCCCCCCCCCACCTCCTTCACCATTTCCCATCCCCTTTTCCCTCTCACCTTATCTCCTTGCCTGCCCATCACCTCCCTCTGGTGCTCCTCCCCACCTTTTCTTTCTTCTGTAGCCTTCTGTCCTCTCCCATCACACTCTCCCTTCTCCAGCCCTGTATCTTTCACCAACTTCCCAGCTCTTTAATTCATCCCTCCCCCTCCCAGTTTCACCTAGCACCTTGTGTTTCTCTCTCCCCTCCCTTTTAAGTCTACTCCTCATTTCTCCAGCCCTGCCGAAAGGTCTCAGCCCGAAACGTCAACTGTACTCTTGTTCATAGATGCCGCCTGGCCTGCTGAGTTCCTCCAGCATTTTGTGTGCGTTACTTGTTTTACTCTAGCTGCTCTGCTCATTCCCCTGTCCCGGCCCAGTGACGCACACACTGACCTCTCGAGTGCCTCCTTGACCAGCTCCTGAGCACTGGAGCACGGTGTTGCCAGCACGCTCTTGTAGTTGGCACCTGCGCAGATCTTATCCCCAAAGATCTTCAGCACACCGGGAGCTGTGACTTGGGTGGAGAGCTCAGTGGGGTCATCCGTGGCCAAGACACCACGCTGCTCATCGCCTGCCTTCTCATCCTTCAGGGAGCGGCCTCGGAACACCGTGGCCAGGCTCCTGTTGTGTCTCCTGATCCTGCTGCGGGCCGGCTGCCTCACTCCAAAACTTTCACTGGACCTGACCGTGGCATCTGAGGAACTCGACCTGGGAATAAAGGAGAAATCCGTTACCACGGTCTCACTAGGGTGTTCGGTTCTCACAGCACAGGGAGATCCCAGTCTGTGCCCATTCACAGATTACCCACGCTAGTGTGGCAGCACACTGGAGAACAGAGCAAACAGTCTTTGTGACCTCTGTTCCACAATGTGGTCACCATCCAGCTGAAAAGTATCTGTGTGCTGCTGCCCAGGTTTGTCGGACCCCGCAACTTCGCTGCTGCCACTGTTAAAGTGACATGCCAGGGATGGCCACTCCCTTCAGTTCCTCTCCTCTAGCTGTCGCTCACCACATGCCGAGCTGACAGCCTGACTGTTATGTAAACACTGTGCCACAGACATGGACTCTGGCACCCCAATCACTGTTTCACTGAAATGTCACGTCAGGGAGGGAGAGGCGATAAGAGGGAAAGGGAGGGGGAGAGGGAGTAAGAGGAAGAGTGTTAGGGATAGAAGGAGAGGTGTCGAAGGTGGAGGGAAGGGAGAAGTGTTTCTAATCAGACATACTCTCTTACATGCTTACACTCACACAGACAGTTTCAGACATACACACAAACACACTTCCTCACTCGTCAACCATTACATGCAGTAACGTACTGTGCCATCAATGTGCAGTCCAAGTTGTATTTCCTGTTCCAGCCAACACGACCAAGCAGTACTCTGAATTCAAAACCTCCCAGAACACAGCGTGCCCGAGAAAATGTTTCCAAGAAAATCTCAGTACATTGCGAACCCACTATCCTGGGAGGTCAGACTCCTGCCTGATACTTCAATGAAGTCAGGACATTACAGTTAAAGCACTCCCCACCCCCAGTTCAGTACTAATTGTTTAAAATTAACTATTGCTCACATCCTTAATGAAATGTCGCCGGCAGGGCCACTTCATATTGCACCACTTTGTTACATCAGCCAAATCCCATGAGTTATTGTTCTGCAATATAGAATCACCTGAAATCTGTGTCAACTTCACTTGGTCAAACTAAGGACATTAGTCATCCTAGCTCTGTTCCAATATGTAGTGGAGAGCTGAGACAAAGATGGCCTCACTGATTCCCTGGTAACTCAGTGTAAGAATGCACCCTCCTGCACTCTCCCCACAGCCTACAACTTCTTTCATTTAAGCAGTTACTGTTTTCCCTCTGAACGTGACAATTAAATCTGCTCCCAATACTACTCTTCGGAGTACATTCCAGACTCCAGCCCCTCACTGTGCAAAAAGAATCAGGAGGAAATAAAGGGGGAGGTATGAGCTGGGAGGGGGAGGGGGGAGAGAGAAGGCAAGAGGGTGAAAGGTGCAGGAAGAAGGACAAGAAGGGCAAAAGGGACTGGGAGAGAAAGTACGAGGGGCAGGAACTGGGTGCAAGAGGATGAGTTTGACATTTAAGAGGAATGTGAGAAAAAGAAAGGAGTAAATCTGGTAGGGGAAGGAGAATATTTGAATTCAGTCTGCATGGCAGAAACTGTATGCTCAGAAACTGCTGGAGATTTTCACCATGCTGTCTGAGGGTTACTGACTCCATCAGTAGCACCCCTTGATCATAACCAACTCCCCAACCACACAAGACCAATCGACGTGGGCTGATGATCTGAATCCAAATGAAGAGCCTCTGCGCGTTTCCCTCCCCAGCCTCACATGTAAAGGGCTCCTTCCTCCACAAGACTCCTGTCCTTGTTAGACTCAGCTCAGAGCAATCGGGGGAGAGGGAAGAGGGGGAGAGAGGGGGGAGAGAGGGGGGAGAGAGGGGGGGAGAGAGGGGGGGAGAGAGGGGGGGAGAGAGGGGGGGAGAGAGGGGGGGAGAGAGGGGGGGAGAGAGGGGGGGAGAGAGGGGGGGGGAGAGGGGGGAGAGAGGGGGGAGAGAGGGGGGGAGAGAGGGGGGAGAGAGGGGGGAGAGAGGGGGGGGGAGAGGGGGGGAGAGAGGGGGGGGAGAGAGAGGGGGAGAGAGAGGGGGAGAGGGGGAGAGAGAGGGGGAGAGGGGGAGAGAGAGGGGGAGAGAGGGGGGAGAGAGGGGGGAGAGGGAGAGAGAAAGAAAAGAGTTTCAGAGGAAAAGAGACAGGATGGGGCCAAAACAAAGAGAGGGCAAAGAACAGATGGCAGAGGAAAGCAAGAAGGTGAAACTTTTAATGAGGAATAGAGAGAGGGAATAAGATAAACTGAACATTCAATGCCATTTCAGGTCACAACTTCCTTTGTTGATATACCATAGCCTCTGTGAAAACAATACCTGGGCTGTCTGCAGTCTGAGTTGAACAGCAAGCAACTGATTAAATGTTCAGAGCACAAGGTTGATACTTACCATGCTGCCAGCTGTAATTTGGTTTTGTGAGCGACCAATTCAAACATGCTCCTGCTGCCGTGCACCTGCTGTATGTGAATGACAAAAGGACGGCCTACAAGGTGTGTGCCACGCAAGAGAGTGAGAGTGGCTGGTCTTGGCCAGCCAGGTTTCAGGCACAGCCCTAGTGTGCTGTAACACTTTCAATGACGCAACGCAACAATCCACCGCATACTCTTTTAACCTGAACTTGTTATGCAAGAAGTTAAACCACAAGTAATAAACAAGGCGGAAGGGGAGGAAGAATTTAACTCCCAGAGGCCGGAATTCCGGGAATTCTGGCCACATCCCACATGTCAACTACCTGTTCACCCCTCACCCTGTGTTCCCTGATCCTGATCCAGTCACCCCTCACCGTGTTCCTTGACCCTGACCCCTTCACCCCTCACCGTGTTCCCTGACCAGTTCACCCCTCACCGTGTTCCCTGACCCCTTCACCCCTCAGCCTGTGTTCCCTGACCCTGACCAGTTCACCCCTCACCGTGTTCCCTGACCCCTTCACCCCTCACCGTGTTCCCTGACCACTTCACCCCTCAGCCTGTGTTCCCTGACCCTGACCAGTTCACCCCTCACCGTGTTCCCTGACCCCTTCACCCCTCACCGTGTTCCCTGACCCCTTCACCCCTCACTGTGTTCCCTGACCCTGACCCGTTCACCCCTCACCGTGTTCTCTGACCCCTTCACCCCTCAGCGTGTTCCCTGACCCCTTCACCCCTCAGCCTGTGTTCCCTGATCCTGACCTGTTCACCCCTCACCATGTTCCCTGATCCTGACCTCTTCACCCCTCACCGTGTTCCCTGATCCTGACCTGTTCACCCCTCACCGTGTTCCCTGACCCGTTCACCCCTCACCATGTTCCCTGACCCTGACCTGTTCACCCCTCACCGTGTTCCCTGATCCTGACCCCTTCACCCCTCACCGTGTTCCCTGACCCTGACCAGTTCACCCCTCACCGTGTTCCCTGACCCGTTCACCCCTCACCGTGTTCCCTGACCCTGACCTGTTCACCCCTCACCGTGTTCCCTGACCCGTTCACCCCTCACCGTGTTCCCTGACCCGTTCACCCCTCACCGTGTTCTCTGACCCTGACCCCTTCACCCCTCACCGTGTTCCCTGACCCTGACCCGTTCACCCCTCACCGTGTTCCCTGACCAGTTCACCCCTCACCGTGTTCTCTGACCCTGACCCCTTCACCCCTCACCGTGTTCTCTGACCCTGACCCCTTCACCCCTCACCGTGTTCTCTGACCCTGACCAGTTCACCCCTCACCGTGTTCTCTGACCCTGACCCCTTCACCCCTCACCGTGTTCCCTGACCCTGACCCGTTCACCCCTCACCGTGTTCTCTGACCCTGACCCCTTCACCCCTCACCGTGTTCCCTGATCCTGACCCGTTCACCCCTCACTGTGTTCTCTGACCCTGACCCCTTCACCCCTCACCGTGTTCCCTGATCCTGACCCGTTCACCCCTCACCGTGTTCTCTGACCCCTTCACCCCTCAGCCTGTTCCCTGACCCGTTCACCCCTCACCGTGTTCTCTGATCCTGACCCCTTCACCCCTCACCGTGTTCTCTGATCCTGACCCCTTCACCCCTCACCGTGTTCTCTGACCCCTTCACCCCTCACCGTGTTCTCTGACCCTGACCCGTTCACCCCTCACCGTGTTCTCTGACCCCTTCACCCCTCAGCCTGTTCCCTGACCCGTTCACCCCTCACCGTGTTCTCTGATCCTGACCCCTTCACCCCTCACCCTGTTCCGACCCTTTCACCCCTCACCGTGTTCTCTGATCCTGACCCCTTCACCCCTCACCCTGTTCCGACCCTTTCACCCCTCACCGTGTTCTCTGACCCCTTCACCCCTCACCCTGTTCCGACCCTTTCACCCCTCACCGTGTTCTCTGATCCTGACCCCTTCACCCCTCACCGTGTTCTCTGATCCTGACCCCTTCACCCCTCACCGTGTTCTCTGATCCTGACCCCTTCACCCCTCACCGTGTTCTCTGACCCCTTCACCCCTCACCCTGTTCCGACCCTTTCACCCCTCACCGTGTTCTCTGACCCTGACCCTTTCACCCTTCACCGTGTTCTCTGACCCCTTCACCCCTCAGCCTGTTCCCTGACCCTGACCCCTTCACCCCTCACCGTGTTCTCTGACCCTGACCCTTTCACCCCTCACCATGTTCTCTGACCCCTTCACCCCTCACCATGTTCTCTGATCCTGACCCGTTCACCCCTCACCGTGTTCCCTGACCCTGACCCGTTCACCCCTCAGCGTGTTCCCTGACCCTGACCCGTTCACCCCTCAGCGTGTTCCCTGATCCTGACCCGTTCACCCCTCACCGTGTTCCCTGACCCTGACCCGTTCACCCCTCACCATGTTCCCTGATCCTGATCCCTTCACCCCTCACCATGTTCCCTGATCCTGACCCGTTCACCCCTCACCATGTTCCCTGATCCTGACCCCTTCACCCCTCACCATGTTCCCTGATCCTGACCCCTTCACCCCTCACCGTGTTCTCTGATCCTGACCCCTTCACCCCTCACCATGTTCCCTGATCCTGACCCCTTCACCCCTCACCATGTTCCCTGATCCTGACCCGTTCACCCCTCACCATGTTCCCTGATCCTGACCCGTTCACCCCTCACCATGTTCCCTGATCCTGACCCGTTCACCCCTCACCATGTTCCCTGATCCTGACCCGTTCACCCCTCACCCTGTGTTCCCTGACCCGTTCACCCCTCACCCTGTGTTCCCTGACCCTTTCACCCCTCACCCTGTGTTCCCTGACCCGTTCACCCCTCACCCTGTGTTCCCTGACCCGTTCACCCCTCACCCTGTGTTCTTAGACCCTAACCTGTTCACCCCTCACCCTGTGTTCCCTGACCCTGACCCGTTCACCCCTCAATGTGTTCCCTGACCCGTTCACCCCTCACCCTGTGTTCCCTGGCCCTGTGTTCTTAGACCCTAACCTGTTCACCCCCACCCTGTGTTCCCTGACCCTGACCCGTTCACCCCTCAATGTGTTCCCAGACCCTGACCCGTTCACTCCTGTAGGGGATTGTCTCCTGCAGTGCATACTAAACTCCACTTGTGGTCTGACTAACATTTTGTACAGTTGCAGCATAACTTCCTTACTCTTACAACCCTACTGATGAAGAACATCATGCCATCCATGCTGATGTTGGAAATCCTCTAGTTCCTCCAGCATTTTGCGTGTGTATCATGCCATCCTCCTTCATTACCACTTGCATAACCACTTCCAGTAAACTATGGACCTGAATACCACGATCCCTCTGTACTTCTAAGTGATTAAAGAGTCAACACAATAACAATATACTTTCACCTTTCACCTCAAAATGCAACACCTCATATCTCACATAGATCAAATACCATCTGCTACTTCTCTGACCATATCTGTAACTGATCTGTATTTTGGTGTACAGTTGGCCCTCCTTATCCGCGAGTTCTGCATGCACAAATTCAACCAACCGCGAATCGAGAAAACCCAGTTCTCTTCCAGCACTTGTTGTTCGAGCATGTACAGACTTTTTTTCTTGTCATTATTCCCTAAACAATGCAGTATAACAACTAGTTTACATAGCATTTACATTGTATTAGGTATTATAAGTAATCTAGAGATGATTTAAAGTATACGGGAGGACGTGCATAGGTTACCGTGGATTGGGATCGAAAACAAATCGGAAGTTCTCTTACTAGGTAAGTCAGATCAGGTACATCCGGTATTATTTAGCGTCAGTTAGTCAAACATTTGTCTTAGTATATAGTATATATTTTACCTTTCTATGCACATAAAACACTTAAGAACGTATGTTTCAGCGCCCGGGCTCGGGAAGTTCCTGAGTTCGTTTCAGTGACCGACTGAGCGCGCGCTCCTTCCGTGCCTGGTTGATGTGGAGGATCAAAAACCCAAAACCCCAAAACACAGTAATTAAACCACTGTGTTGCTTAGTAATAATTGTAGCTTTCATCGGGGCAGGGCCTTTCTCACTCCACCATTTAAAATTGTTCCAATCGTTAACCGACTGTAGCCTAACGCTTTTCCAATGACCGATAGCGTTTCACCTCTTTCCAATCGCTTTATTATTTCTTCTTTATTTTCAATCGTGATCGTGATTATTTTCATGAACAGAAACACTGCAGATTCAGAGCTCGACCGCCGGGTCCTAACGTCCACCGCACTGAGACAGGTTAAATAAGGTCTGGGGATCCGCTGGGTCCTAAGGTCCATTGCATTGAGACAGGGTGAATAGGGGACTTGAGTATCTATGTTTTTTGGTATCCACAAGGAGTCCCGGAACCAATCCCTCGCGGATAAGGAGGGCCTACTGCACTCTTTAATAGTCCTTTACGCTGTACATACCTCAACCAATATAGTGTCATTTGCAAACTTGTTAATTCACTCATCACATTTTCATCCAAATTATTGATACATACGGGTATCACAAACACAAAGGTCTCAGCACTGAACCTTGTAGAACACCCCTGTCATAGACCTCCAGCTGTAACAACAGCTTTCCACCCCTACAATCTGTCTTCTATAAGCAAGGTAGTTCCAAATCCAGACTTACAACTCACCCTGGATCTTTAATCTACTGCATCAACCTACCAAAACCCCTATGACAGTCCATGTAGATAACATCCATTGCGTTACCCCCATCAAGCTTTTTTGTTACCTCCTCAAAAGACTTGATCATGTTTGTAAGGCATGACCTGCACTGCGCAAAACCATCCTAAGTGGCCCTAAGCAGGCCATGTCTTTTCAAATGCGTACAAATCATAACCCTCAGTATCATCTCCCTACCTTCGATGTGAGGCTCTCTGACTTATAATCGCCTGGATTATTCCAATTTTTTGAACAAAGGCACAACACCTGCTACTCTCCAGTCCTCCAGGTCCTTGCTGTTGCTAGTAAGGACATGAAGATCCTTGTATTAGGACCAACAATCTCCTCACTTTCTTCTTTCAATATTCTGGGATATATATCTGCAGGGCCTGATGACCTGTCTTAATGCTTTTCAGAAGACCCAGCACTACATTCTCCTTAATCTCAAAATATTAGCAATGCTGTATTCCTTCACTATTCTCCTAGAGTACGGACACAAAGTACTCAATTAGTACCTCAGCATCTAAGTACATAATTCTTCCTTTATCCTTGAGTGGATCTGCCCTCTCCTCTTTTTTTTCTTAAGTAACTATAAAATGCCTTGGGTTTTTTGGTTAACATTTCATGGACATTTTTGATCTTCCTAATTGCCTGCCTGAGCACTTTCCGGCTGTCTTTATATTCCACAATGGCTCAGTCTGAGTTTAGCTCTGATCATTATATATGCTTTCTTTTCCTTCCTGACTAAATTTAGGATCTCTCGGGTCATCCAAGTTCCCTTACCTTACCATTCTTGTCCTCTTTACTGGAACATGCTGATCCTAAAGCCTGATTGGCTGGTCTTTAAGCATCTCCCACATGTCAGACAAGGACTTGTCCAACAACATCTTCCCCCAGTCAACACCACTTAGCTCCCTATTGTCCTCCCCCAGTTTAAAGAATTGAAAAGATTATTTTTTTCATCACATATACATTGAAACATATAGTGAAATTCATTATTTGTGTCAAATTAAATCAGTGAGGATTCTGCTAGGCAGCCTGCAAATGTTGCCATGCTTCTGGTGCCAACACAGCATGTCCACAACTCACAAACCCTAACCTGTACATATTTGGAATATGGGAGGAAACTGAAACACCTGAAGGAAATCCATGCAGTCACGGGGAGAATAAACAAACTTCCAACAGACAGCAGTGGATGTCAATCTCCAATATTACAGCTAGCGCTATAAAGCATTGACTAACCACTAAGCTCCCGTCACCCTGTAATATCTGATTTTATCCTTATTCATAACTATCTTAAAGCATAATGAGTTGTGGTCACGATTCTCAAAGTGTTCTCCCAATATCACCATCAGGTTGATCACCTAGCCTGGCATATTACCCAAAACCAGAACCAGTTTATTTTCTTTTCCAGATGGACTCTTCACAATCTGTTTTACAAACCCCTTTTGTATGCACTAAAGAAATCCTTCCCCATCTAAGCATCTTGTATTAATGAAGTTCCAATCAAGACTGAAGTCCTCCACTATAACAATCCTGTTGCTTTCATACCTCTCCATAACATATCTGTGTACATATCTGCTCCTCCACCTCTCGAGGACAATAGTACAATCACATCGGAGTAATTGTACAGTTCTTATTTTGGAGTTCCACCCAAACTGTCTCTAAGGATGAGTTGCCCAGTGTGTCCTTTCTCAGTATTGCTGTGACAATCCCCCTTACCAGTAGTGCAACCCCTCCACCTCTTTTACACCCTTCTCTATCATGTCTAAAACAACAAAATGCGGGACATACACAAAGCACTGGAGGAACTTAGCAATACCTATTGAGAGGAATAAATAGTCGACATTTTGGGCTGAAACCCTTCATCAAGACTGAAAAGGAAGGAGGCTGAAGCCAGAAACCAAAATAAAAACACTGAACTGGCAGTTCTGTCCCCCACAAAGGCCTTGCCAAAGTCCTAGTCAACAACATCCACCACCCCGTCCTCATCAATATTCCTACCTACTTCTTTGAAAAAGTAATCAAATTAATGAGACATAATTTCCCCAAGTATACAGCTAACAGTAACCCTCATCAGTTCTTGCTTTTCCATAATCTGGTAGATCCTGTCCATCAGAATCTGTTCCAGTATTGAACTGAATTCAATTGACTTTATTTCTTACATCCTTCAATGTGCAATATGCAATCATAGTAATTTATAATAAATAGACCAGTCAATGTCATATAGAGTACGCTCAGATCAGCGTGAGTTCATCAGTCTGATGGCCTGGTGGAAGAAGCTGTCCCGGAGCCTGTTGGTCCTGGCTTTTATGCTGCAGTACAGTTTCCCAGATGGTAGCAGCTGGAATAGATTGTGGTCGGGGTGACTCAGGTCCCCAATGATCCTGCAGGCCCTTTTTACACACCTGTCTTTGTAAATGTCCTGAATCATGGGAGGTTCACAACTACAGATGTGCTGGGCTATCCGCACCACTCTCTGCAGAATCCTCAATTAAGGGAGGTACAATTCCCATGCCAAGCAGTGATGTAGCCAGTCAGGATGCTCTCAGTTGTGCTCCTGTAGGAAGTTCTTAGGATTTGGGGACCCATACCAAACTTCCACAACCGTCTGAGGTGACAGAGGCGCTGTTGTGCCTTTTTCACCACACAGCTGTTGTGTACAGAGCATATGAGGTCCTCGGAGATGTGGATGCCGAAGAACTTAAAGCTGTTCACCCTCTCAACCCCAGATCCATTGATGTCAATAGGGGTTAGCCTCTCTCCATTCCTCCTGTAGTCCACAACCAGCTCCTTTGTTTTCCCACACTAATGGTTACTGAAACTCACCAGCCTACAGTTCCCTGACTTTTCCTAGCAGCCTTTTCTAAATAACACCTCTTCATTTGCCACCTTTCAGTCTTCCAGTACCTCACCCATAGCTAAACAGGAAGACCTACCAAGGCCCATGCAGTTTCCGAAACGTTCTTGAATACACTTGGTCAGGTCAATGGGATTTACCCATCTTAATAAAAATTAACTTTATTTGTTACTCTTATATCGAAACACATAATTAAAAGTGTTGTTTGTGTCAATGACCACAGTCTGAGGATGCGCTGGGGGTAACCCACAAGTGTCATCACACTTCTGGCACAAACATAGCATGCCCATAACTTACTAACCTGTACAGCTTTGAAACATGGGAGGAAAACCCAGGGGTCATGGTGGGAATGTTCAAACTTCTTACAGACAGCAGCAGAAGTATGCTTTAAGATCATCAGCACTCCCTCTTTCATAATGTGCTTATTCATTTCCCCAATCCCTTAGTTTCCATGTCCCTCTCCATAGTAAATACAGGCGAGAAATATTCATTTAAGAATTGGCTCACTTCTGCAGGTCTTCCCTTCCCCTTCTCTCTCCACCTTCCTCTTTACCCTCTCACCACATTATCCCTCCCTTCTATTATTTGGATTAGAAAGGCCAAAAAGAGCCACAAAATGCCCTTGGTGAGCAGGGTCAAGGAGAATCCCAAGGCATCTGATTGAGGTGTGCAAGGAGATAAGAGGCATTGATTGAGCGGACAGCCAGAAACTTTTTCCCCAGGGCAGAAATGGCTAAGAGAGGGGGCATAATTTTAAGATGATTGAGTAAGGTATAAGGGTGGGGAATATCAGAAGTAGGTTTTTAAGAGAGTGGGGTATATGGAATGTGCTGTCAGGGATGGTGGTACAGGTAGATTCACTAGAAACATTTAAGAAACTCTTTGGATGATAGAAAAACTGGGGGGGGGGGGGAACCAGGTAGGAGGAAAGGGTTAGATTGACTTTGGAGTAGGTTAAAAATTCTGCACATCACGGGCCAAAGGGCCACATCTTGTATTTAATCGAGATCCATGATAAAACAGCTAACAGAAGGAGAAGGTGGCTCCTAAAACATCATCATGTTCAAAGATATCAAGTTCAGTCAGAACCACCAAGAAAATGCTCTATCCCAGCATCCTCCTGAGACGTCCCCATCACAGACAGACATGAACCCCTCTCCTGCGTGCCCACTCCATCCCTGATCTTCACACCAGCAAACAAACCACTTTCTCTCACTTACAGAGAGAGACACTGTCCTCACACAAGCATCTACATCCAGTCAGTGAGTGCAGTGTTCACTCTTCTCCAACTGTTGCATTTTTGCAATTTCCAAGTTTTCACTCACTCTTTCCTGTCTTGGCTCTCTGTACCCGGCATTAGGTTCCTCATTCCATCATTCATTTCTTCCCCAGGGCCAGAGTGAGTCAGTAGATGAGGCCAGTCAGCCCAACTTGTCCACCCTGATCGAACTGCCTTCCTGAGCCAGTACCACTTGCCACTAACCCCTAAACCTTTCCTGTCCATCTGTCCAAATATCACTTAAATGTTATATTTGTAATTCCCCCTTCCGCTCCCTTTTCTCTCTCTCCATCTTTCTCTACACCTCCCTCCATTTATTTCTCTCTGCTCGCCCCTCTTATTCTCCCTTCCCAACCGGTCTTTTTCCCTCTGCACATTCCTCTCGCCTCGATCTTTCTCACTATCTCTATCCCGCTCCCTCTCCCCCACATGTCCCCCTCCGTTTTCTCTGACAGGATGGGTCCGTGTTGGTACTCACTGCAGCGATCCGTTGCTGTGTTTCCTGCCCAGCCTGGCCAGTCTCCGCTTGGGCGAGGTGATCAGCAAGCCTACGGGAATGTTGAGGCTGTGCCGGGACAGGCTGGTGTTGCGCTCCCCGGCCAACATCGTGCCGCTCAGTGCCTGCCCACACGGCCGCTCATTGCCTGACAGCGACACCACTCTTGCCCTCCGCACTCCGGACTGCGGTGGGCGAGGCGAGGCGACTGACCGGGAGCAGCTGGCTGGCGACAGGGAGGGCTCAGAGCGCACTTCGCTGTCCCGTTATCCTGAGGCCGGTAGTCGGGGGACAGAGACACCGTGTGGCCGCAGCCGATCACCTGCCGCACTGAGAGAGAGACGATGAGACGGAGCAGGGGCAGGGAGAAGAGATAAGGAAAGGAGGAAAGAAAGGATAGAACGAACGAGAGAAAGAGAAAGAGAAGCGCCAAAGCAAACCAGGGACAGAGAAGGAGAGAGAGAGTAGAAGAAAGAAAGGTTGAGGGAAAGCTGGGTCAGAGTGACAGATAACAGGGCAGAGGAGAGTTAACCCAGGTTACTAGGAGAGAGAAAAGGAGAAAGGGGGGGGGGAGTCGGGAAGAGGGGATGGGGAGGGGGGATGGGAGGGAGGGGAGGAGGGGAAGAGGGGATGGGAGGGAGGGGAGGAGGGGGAAGAGGGGATGGGAGGGAGGGGAGGAGGAGGGAGAGCAGGGAGTGAGGGGGAGAGAGAGGGAGGAAGAGAGGGTGGAGGGAGGTGGTGAGACAGGGAGGGAGATGGGGAGGAAGGGAGGGGAGAGGAGGTGGGGGTGGAGGGGAGAGGGGGAGGGAAGGGGAACGAAAGGAGTGGGGACGGATGGGGAGTGGGGTGAGAGGGGTGAGGGAGAAGTGGGAAGGAAAGGGGAGAGGGGACAGAGGAGGTAGGGGAGGGGGTGAAAGGGAGGGGGAGGGAGGGAGGGGAGAGAAAGGGGAGGGAGGAGGGGGTAGGCAGAAGAGGGGTGGAGGGAGGAAGGGAGGGGGATGGGGAGGGAGAGCAAGGAGTGGGGAAGAGGGAAGCAGGGAGGGAGTAGGGTGAGTAACAATGGGGAGTAAGAATGGGGAGGGAGGGAGGGAGGGAGAGGGGAGAGTGAGAGAGACAGGGACAGTGCTAATTCAGCACAGGGAGTGAAGGTGAGAGCAGGCAGAGACCGACCATGAGACAAACCTCACTGTGCTGAAGTGGAAAGAACTGAAGATGCTCAGCAGGGCCGGCAGCATCTAGAGAGAGGGAGGGATAGACAGATAGAAAGAGAGGGAGAGATGGGGGGAGGGGGAGAGAGGGGTGGGAGACAGTGAGAGGGGGGCAGAAACAAAATATGGAGTCACAACAGAGAGAGATGGTGAGATTGTAAATGGACACAACACTGATTGTATTATGTCCATTGCTTCATCTTTCTATCTGCCACACTACTACATCGGGCTCCATTTTCCTGCCAGAACAGCTTAAACCTTCCCGAGTGGCATAAGCAAATCCCCCACAAGAATATTGGTCTCCCTCCAGTGTGCAGCACATCTCCCCTGTATAGATCACCTTTGCCCCAGCAGAAATCACAATGGCCTAAGAAGCTGAAGCCTTGTGGCCTGCACCAGTCCCCATCCTCCCACTCCTCTCTTCACTGGCATTTGGAACAGGGATGAATCCAGAGATTACAACTCTACAGGTCCTGCTTTTTAACCTCTGTCCTAACTCCCATTTAGGACTGAGATAAGAAAAAAATGTCTTCACTAGTAGTTGTGAATCTTTGGAATTCCTCTACCACAACCAGAGACTGAGTGATCTCTGATACTATGGGATCCAAGACTGCACTTGTACGTGCTTGTACGTGCTGTGTGGGGAGAGTGCTGAAAATGGCATTGAGGTTAAAGATCAGCTGCCAATTCACATGTGTCAGAGCAGGCTCAAAGGGCTGACTGGTACACTCCCATTGCTGTTCTTCTTTAAACTTTCAGGATGCCTTCCATAATGTTTTAGAGGATGCAGAGATTTACCAGGATTATGCCTGGATAAGAGAACATGTTTTACGAGGCTCGATTGAGTGAATTTGGGCTTTTCTCTCTGGGACAAAGGAGGATGAGAAGTGAATTGATAGAAGTGTACAAGATGATAAGAGACACAGAGAATGGACAGCCAGTGCATTTATCCCAGGATGGAAATGGTTAATATGAAGGGGAATAAGTTTGAAGTGACTACTAGAAAGTATAAGGGGAATGTCAGAGGTAGTTTTTTTTTACACAGAGAGTGGTGGTGGTAGAGGCAGGTACATTAGGGGGTGCTTAATAACCTCTTATATAGGCACATGGATGATAGAAAAATGAAGGGCTATGTGGGAGGGAAGGGTTAGATTGATCTTAGGATAAATTAAAGAGTTGGCACAACATCATGGGCCAAAGGGCCTGTGCTGTACTATGTATTTTGCTACAGCAGGCGATTAAGCAAAATTAAGAGCCTATGGGATGAGGGATGAAATACTGTTGTGATGGGCTTCACTAAAATCAGGCTGGTAGCAGTGCCCTACTGACATAAATAGCTCAAACTATAGATAAGCTTTTGAACATATTGTGGGGGAGGGGAAATTAGATGCTAAAGAAAATAGGACAAAGAAATAGAACAGCAAATATTACAAATTTTCTTATGGGACAATATGAAGTTAAATCTGTGACAGGCTTAAGAATAAACCTGAGACAGAAAGAAGGTAACCTTGTGTTTTTGACCCTGCCTGGAACCCACTACCTGCACCTTATTTCCACCCTCTTTCCCTGGTTAATGTCTGGAGTTGATCCACAAATGGGTGACCTTGGTGCCCTAATTAACACCAAGCTTCAGACCTTACAGTCTAACCATTCCAGACATCCCCATTGTTACAAACACATCCACTATCTCTGTAGTCAGTTCTTAAAGAGACTAAAGATGCAGCTTCTCCAGTGCAGCAATCGGAGCCCTTTAAACTTGCATACTGGCAGAGCCAACTTTAATTTCACAACCACTAATCCTCCTTTCAGTGTTTCCCCTAAAGTGAAAGCAATATTAAATATATATTTGATCCCTCAACCATTTCTTTACTTCCCTTTCTAACTTCATTTACTATTGCCCCCATGGGAACCACATTCATCAGGGAATTCCCCACCCTTTCACAAAAGTGCAACAGCTCGATCTTGTTTTGCTAATTCACTATAACCCACAATCTTAATTTTTACAAAATATTATACTAAACATTATATCATACAAATCCTTTTTCCTTTTTCTATTACTTCACCAATCCTCAGGTATCCACACAGATGACTTTTAATCTGGCCTCAACCTCCTGTGTTAGCCAGAATACAGAGAAAAGTGATGGGGCAGATTCAGCCCTTCTCTCAGTGAGGAAGAATCAGGCTGTCCTGGTGACACTCCTGTCAACATTTCAGACTGATAAGGTCAGAAATGATAAGGGTCATCAATGATCCAAAAACAGAAACACATCGTCTCTAATCGCAGGGTCACTGGGTGGTGAAGGGGAGCAGATTACCTCAGATCCCCCCCACTCCACAGGGTTACTGGGTGGTAATGGGAAGCAGACACCCCAGCAGATCTCCCCCACCCTTCCACTCCCAGGTGGTGATGGGGAACCTTGTCCGATTCCCTCCTCCCTCCAGTCCGGGGGTCACTGGGCAGTGGTGGAGAATGGGCCTTGTCCCTGCATCGTGTCTAGGCCTCGGCCTACCCCTGACCCCAGAGGTTTCGACTATCTGCATCCAGAAACATTCACTCCCGTTCCCCCCGTCAGCACCGGGAACAGCGGTGCGTGAAGACTGCCGATTGCTCGGCCTTATTCGCACGGCAAACGCCCCTCACCAGCGCCCACATGCCCAGGCCAGGCTCGGCGAAGCAAGAGGAGACCCCCACCCCGGGCTCGGTGTCCCGGCGCCGCCTCTGTCCCGACCGAGGCACTGCAGGCGCAGCTCCGGCCGAAGCCCGGTAGCCCGGTAGCCCGGTAGCCCGGGATGGGTCGAGGGATGAAGGCAAATTGTTTCCGCAGTGACTGTTGCTGTGTCTGATAAGAGAGCAGGAATGTCCCTGACCATTCGGCCCACTACACGGAATATGTCAAATCACGGTGCACATTGCTGAGATTGCCTTTTTATTTCAGCTTCTGTTTAATTACATGGCTATTACTTCCCAGCACCCTCTCAAGTCAGTCAAGATGTCTCAGAGCTGCAGCTGAAGATTCTCAAGAGGGAGGGTGAGCTGTCAGAGATCATGGTGCACACTGGCCCCAGTGACATAGATAGAAAGGGGAAGAGGTCTTGCGCAGTGCGTTAAGGGAGTTAGGGGAAAGGTTGATGAGCAGGACCTTCAAGGTTGTAAATCGCTAGAATACTCCCAGTGCCATGTGCTAGTCAGGGCAGGAGTAGGATGATAGTACAGATGAGTGGTGGCTGAGGAACTGGTGTTGGGGGGGGGCAAGGTTTCCAATTTCTGGATTATTGGGATCTCTTCTAGGGAATGTATGACCGGTAAAAAAAAGGGATGGGTTACTCATGAACCTGGGAGACCAATATCCTTGTAGACAGGTTTGCTAGAGCTTTTGGGGAGGGTCTAAACTAATTTGGGAGGGGAATAGGAATGGAGTGATAGGGCTTGGGATGGGGTAATTGGTATGCAAGTCAATACATTGTGTAGTGAGACTGTAAGGAAGGACAGGGAAGTGATTGGGCAAAATTGCAGTCAAAGAGATGTGTTGAAGTGGAGGCAAAATTGAAAAGGTGATACAGTACTGAAGGTGTTATATTTGAATGAATGCAATATACAGAATAAGGTAGATGATCTTGTAGCATAGGTATTGGCATGTATATGGATTGTACATGGGAGCTGGGAGCTTAACATCAAGGGTACACATTATATCGAAAGGATAGGTGGGTAGGCAGAGGGGGTGGGGTAGTTCTGTTGGAAAAAATGAAATCAAACCCTTAGAAAGAGATGACAAAGTATCAGAAGATGTAGAATCCTTGCAGGTAGAGTTACAAAACACTAAGCGTAACAAGATCCTGATACAGGTTACAAAACAGTAGGTGGGATATAAATTACAATGAGAAATGAAAACATCATGTAATAATGTTATGATAGTGATGGGGGATTTCAATATGCAGGTAGATTGGGAAAATCAGGTTGTTGCTGGATCCCAAGAGTGGGAATTTGTAGAATGCCCTCAAAGTAGTTTTTTAAAGCAGCTTGTAGTTGAGCCCACTTGTGGAAAGGTGTTTTGGGTGTTGTATAATGAACCAGATTTGATTAGAGAGCTTAAGGTAAAGGAGGCCTTAGGAGACAGTGGATATTGAATTCCTGCAGTTTGAGAGGAAGAAGATAAAGTCAAAAGTATCAATATTACAGTGGAGTAAAGGGAATTACAGAGACATGAGAGAGATGCTGGCCAAGGATAATTTGAAGGGGACATTATCCGGGGAGATAGCAGAGCAGCAATGGCTGGAGTTTCAGGGCAATTCAGAAGGCACAGTATAGCTACATTCCAAAGATGAAGAAGTATTCAAAAGGGAGGATGAGGCAACTATGGCATAGACAAAGAGAACATAAAAGGAAACAAGAGAGTGTATGGTATAGCAAAATTAGAGGGAAGTTAGAAGCCAAGCTGTATCGGCCCTTGCCCTTCCTTGGACAACATCGGTGTTATGGAGAGAGGAGACTTGCTGCAAGGGCAACTGCTGGTCTTCCATACAACCTTGCCCAGGCCTGCACCCTGGAAACTATTCCAGGCACAGATCCATGGACTTGCGAGACTAATGGATGCCACCAGAGGATAAGGAAGATTTTAACACTCTACAGAAGGCAACTAGAAAGCCATTAAGGAGAGAAAAGATGAAATAGGAAGGTAAGATAGCCAATAGTATAAAAGAGGTTATCAAAAGTTGTTTTTTTTTCCCAGATATATTAAGAGTTAAAGAGGTGAAGTGTCAGTCTGGTAAAGGGCCCCTTTGTCAATCTAGTGAAGTCTATGGGCCCCCTTGTCTGTCTGGTGAAGCTTATGGACTCTTCTTAGAATAATGTATTTGAGTATATGAAATACTATACATAGTATTATAAAATAAACCAATTATAGTGAAATACATTTATCAAAATATTAAAAATATATATTTGTGATATAATAATATATGTGCTTCTTTATTGACACATTAAATAACAAGAATATGCATTAAAAATAAGCATGTTAAAATTGAATTTTTTTAAAGGATATATCAGTGTCAAGGCAGTAGTTGTTTAGCTTGAATAAGAACATTTAAACTGTGGGGTGGTGTTTGACATAACAATACACTTGCCATGTTGGATATCCAATTGATTTTGATTTTTTGTTTTAATGGTTGAAAGTGTTAAAAATCCTGATTCAAAGATATGTTGCTGCAAATGGAATTAAAGCTTCCATACCTCGCTTGGGATGAACTTCTCTAAAGGAACATCAGAAATCTCCAAGGCTTGTTGAGTTAAACTCCAGTTGTAGGAAGATTGTTGTCCTGAGATCAATAAGTTCAACTTTGGCTGGATCAACATCTTCAATACAGTTTACATCAAGAAGAAAAGGACTGCAGATCCTTGGTTCAACTTTAATGTCATCAAAATGAAAATAACTTTTGAAAGAGATCTGGTGTTTCCAGGTGTTCACAGATGTTTCTCTTCAAAGAAATTGTCAGCAAAATTTGTATCTCAATTCCATCTTGGTAAAAAGTTTGCAAAGCTGTCGACCTTCTTATGTACCCCTAGGGTTCATTTTTTCTGTGGACTGTCACTTTAAAATGCTGGGAGAATAAGACTGACTTTTAGACACTGTTTGAGCTGCCCCAGAGAGAGAGAGAGAGAGAGAGAGGTGGAGTTATTTGATGGACAATCAATGTTATAGTTTTTCTGCAGCTTGTTTTGAATATACAAGGACACACAGAGATGCAGCTTAGAGTCAAGATGGATTCGGTCAATAAAAGACACCAGTGAGTCGGTTGCTGGTTTAAACTTTCAGTAGCCCAAAAGGGGTGCATTGAGATCGATCCTGAGTATTGATAAATGACTCTCACAAGTTTGCTGCAACTAGAAGAAGTTTGCAGAGAAGAGAAAAGAAGAAACCCAGTGAGAAAGAGATCACTGTTTGGACTCTCAGTAGTCCGTTAGGGTGAGTTTGTTTCCATTCGGCTACGAAAGTGTGATTGTCACTTAGTTAATCCACAGGAGTGGGATCTGAGATGAGGGGAAAACCTTTGTGAATACCATGTGTGTGTTTGCCCTTTATCTGGGTGTAGTAGTTCACTGAAGAAAGGCACCCCTGTGGCAAGTCTCTGTAGGAGTTATTTCGTTTGTCGTGGAACTGGATAAGTGGCTATCATGTTGTGTCTGATTGGGGTAACCTTCTGGAATCTACCGGTGTGTCTGCCCTTGCCTGGGTGGTGGTTCCCTTGAAGAGGGTCCCCTTTGTGATAAGCTACTGTTGGTGATAATCCCTACGTGGATTCTGTTTGAGTATCCTGTGGCCACCACTTTGAGATGTCCCGTAGCTGAATTCCGGCATGGTACCACTTGTATTGAAAGGATATTCGTTGAAGATCACTGATGGTGATATTTCATGTGTGGAGTAGAACAACTTTGGAGATAAAACCTACTGCTATTATTTTGTATTGCTGTCGTGGAATCTGTGGAATATTGACGTAATTGCCTTCTCACAACATTCGCCTTTGAATTACAAACATCTCACTTCAATTTTGTGGATTGAACTGAATTTTCTTACATACCATTGTAAGACTGTATCACTTACCACTTTTACACCTATATATGCACAACACTGTTAACTCTTGTTTCACCTGGTTTAAGTTCCTATATGACGTAGTTACTAATAAAGTAGTGTTTTGTTAACAGCAAAACCAGACTCCAGGTGTGTTCCATCGCTGCTGATACTTCTACAGGGTTGTGTGTACGTAACAACCTTTACTCTCTTCTTCCATATCAGCAGCTTAGCCAAGAAAGTTGGTAATTTTTCAGTAGCATCCATTATGGTGACTTTAGGACTTTGAATTGAAAGATTTATTTTGTTCACATGTGTGGTGAACTACATATACCTGTCTGGACAGGCCCCCTGCTGACTGCTCCTGTGGCTCCTCCCACAGACCCCGGTATAAAGGCGATTGAGGCCTGAGCCCGGTCCTCATTCTCCAGGATGTAGTCTGGTGGTCAACTACTGCTTGTTCTTTCTTCCAGTCAATAAAAGCTGATATCTTGACTTCACGTCTCAGAGAGAGTTATTGATGGTGCATCAACATGGTTAAAAATATCCACCTGGTAAACCAAACCATGAATACAACCCATTTAAAAAAAATTGTTCCAAGAGTAGGTTCTGTCCTACTTCAATACTTCAATACTTGTTCTCTTGAAACCCAGCGAACTTCCTTGTGCTAGGGAAGCACTTCATATTCTGCACACATTTCTTGACAAGGCCTTTTAAAATGTGATTATTCAGAAAACTGCTTTTAATAAAGATGTTGGCTTTTATAGCTGTTGACAAAACTTCCTTCAGGGTTGTTGGAAGAGTGTTGGTCACCAGTGCATGTCTGTGTAAAGACAATGAGTGACAATGATGTGAGGAGCTTCCTTTTTCTCTAAAGTGGCAAAACTAGATGTAGCACCAAGATTGCAGGAATTCCATCTGTGCCAAAGTATGAAGTTTTTCTTTCCAGTCAAAGTTTTATTTGGCAAAAAAACTTTTTACCTTTTCCAAAATGGACTCACAAAATAAGAATTTTTTTTGGTGGCATCACAATGAGCATAACAAACAAAAACAAGGAGTTGACTACATTGAGAGATGTCTGTAATTTCATCCAGTTGTATACTGAATGAGAATTGCAAGGCTGCCAATTCCTCAATGACCTGCTTCAAAATGTTAAAAGAAATATCAACTATTCTGGAACGTATCACATTATTTGATAAGGGAACAGCTTCCAGGATTTTTTCCTCTGTTCCAGTCCACAAACCAGCTCAACTATTTCCAGAGCACATGGCTTTACTGGAGTCTCTCCATTTGTGTAAGGCTTTTTTTGTTTAGCAATCCCTTAAGCAACTTTATAGGAAACTTCAAGAAAAGGTTTTTGTGAAAAATCCATGTTTTGGAAGTTTCCCAACTTTTTCGTATTGAGTTTTCTTTGCACGAAAAATGGCATCTTTAGATGCATTTTTAGGTTAGACAGATGTGAGGTGCTTTTTCAATTTTGCTGGCTTCATGCTTACATTTGCAAGAATTTTTTTCTGCACGAAAAACACTTGTGGATTTTGTGTGCCATCACAATACTATCATATAATACCATCTTTCTTCCACATTCAACTTAAATTGCATCTGCAAAAATAATAAAATATAAAATATACAATAAATAAAGTTTGAATAAAATATTTGATCAAATTGACATTTTTTGAAACTCAATATTTTTAATCATTTAAAAAAATTTTTTGATTAATCTGTGACAAAATAAGTATTCCGAATGTTAATTAAGTGGTTAAGATTTTCAAGAAATTTGTATGTCAAGTAAGTAAACTAAGGCAAGTTTTATAATTTCTCCAAGGTTTTAACACTTTCAATGACTTTTAGATGCTCAGATAGACACAAGGATTACTGCAGTAGCTCAGGTGTCATGTCCTTCCTGGAACTCAGCTATTGTTGCACATGGAATCGCATGGTATTACAAAAAGCCACGTGGCTTTACAGAGAGATTTGCAAAACTTTAACAAACAATTCACCTCCTTCTACACATTGATCAACAGGCAATTGTAGATAGGGAATAATGGGACAGCAAAGTAGATGTCTGGGTCACACGTGGCCTCATCGTTTGGTGGTTGAATGACTACCAGGTGCAGGGCTGCCTGATAGTTGACCAGCTACCTCACGTAAGGATCTGCAGACAGGAAGACTGTGATCACATTTGATCTAGCAGCGGTAGTAGTGATGAGCATGCCATAAACAATATTTTGAGATGCTGTGCTTGTAACAACTGTTGTGTTATATGGAAATACCTGTGATTTATATTGGTGACAAAGTCACAGGTACTGCTAATATTACTGTGGTTTGTTGCCTAGATTCACCATTGAAGGAAATGCTAAGTCTCAGTTAGAGGCTAATGAAAATAATGATGTAAATTTTTTTCCCATCCAAGTTCACAGACCCCCCCCCCCCCCCCCCCCGGAATCTATCCACTTCATGGAACAACAGCTACATACCAAAACCGGTTAGACTGTACTGATTGGTTGCCAAGCCCAACTAGTCAGTATAGTCTCTCAACACAATCAGGATCGGTTTATTATTACTGGCATGAAAAGCTATAAATTTACTATAAATTACAGAAATAAATAATAAAGGAATACTGAGGTGGCGTTCATGAGTTCAAGGACCTTTCATAAATCTGGTGTCAGAGGGGAAGAAGCTGTTCCTAAAACACTGCGTGTATGTCTCCAGGCTCCTGGAGAAGGAGGAGGTTCACTCAAGAAGAATGCATGTCCTAGATGGTGAGGATTTTTAATGATGGATGTTGCTTCCTGGCACCGCCTCTTGAAGATGTCCTCAATTTTGGGAAGGTAAGTGTTTGTGGTGGAACTGGCTGAGTTTACAACCCTCTATGGCCTCTGTACCAATCTGTGATGCAACCAGTCAGAATGCCCTCCACAGAATATCTGTAGAAATTTGCATGTCTTTGGTAACACAGCAAATCTCATCAAACTCCTAATGAAGCAGAGCCGTTGGTTTGCCTTCTTTGTGATTAAATTTAGAAAGCCTACAGCACAATACAGGCCCTTTGGCCCACAATGCTGTGCAGAACATGTATTTTCAAAATTACTCAGGTTATCCATTGCCCTCTATTTTTCTAAGCTCCATGTACTTATCCAGGAGCCTCTTAAAAGACCCTATTGTATCTGCCTCCACCACCATCACTGGCAGCCCATTCCATGCACTCACCACTCTCTGTGTAAAAAACTTACCCCTGACAACTCCTCTGTACCTGCTTCCAAGCACCTTAAAACTGTGTCCTCTCACGTTAGCCATTTCAGCCCTGAGAAAAAGCCTCTGACTATCTACACGATCAATGCCTCTCATCATATTATACACTCTATCAGGTCACCTCTTATCCTACGTTGCTCCAAGGAGAAAAAGCCAAGCTCATTCAACCAGGTGATTGCATCAATATGTTCGGCCCAGCATAGATCTTCAGAGATGTTGACATCCAGGAACACGAAGCTACTCACCCTTTTCACTCTGACATCTCAATGAGCCTGGTATGCATTTTCCCAACTTCCCCTTCCTGAAGACCACAATTAATTTTTTGGTCTAGCCAATGCTGAGTGTGAGGCTGTTGTTGCAAAACCTCTCAACCAGCTGATCTCTATCTGGGATGGGAACCAAAGTGTCAAAGCAGTTAGTAGAGAGGTTGTGGAGACATGTTGGTAAGATCTCAGACAAAGTCAGGAATCAAAAGGTTGAGATGGTGCGACTAGTGTCCTGAGCTGTGTATATTTCAATGCAGGAAGTATCCTAGGAAAGATGGATGAGCTCAGGGCATGGATCAACACATGGAATTTGTAGTTATTACTGAGACTTGGTTACAGGAGGGGGTAGAACTGGTATCTCAGTATTCTGGGATTCCATTGTTTTAGACTCAACAGAACGGGAGGGAGTAAAGGAGAAGGGGTGATGTTATTAGTCAAAAAAATTGACTAGTGCTCAGTCAGGGCAGACTGGAGAACGCATCCGGTGAGGTACTATGGGTAGACATCAGGAATAAGAAAGGTATAACCATGTTAATGAGGCTGTATTACAGGCCACCCAACAGTCCATAGGATTTAGACGCACAAATATGTAAAGAGATTGCAAACCATTGCAAGAAAAATAAGGTTTTTCTAACTAGGAAATGAGACAGGGCAGGTGACAGAAGTTTGTGTAGGAGAACACTTTACATCCAGTGATCACAATGACATTAGTTTCAAAGTAAATATGCAAAAAGATTGGTCTGGTCCACGGGTTGAGATTCTAATTTGGAGAAAGGGCAATTTTGATGGTATCAGAAATGATTTGGTAAATGTACATTGGGACAAGTGTACTTGGTAGGAGGGAGGCCTTCAAAAGTGAAATGTTGAGAGTACAAAGTTTGTTTGTGCCTGTCAGAATAAAAGGTAAAGATAATTTGTGTAGGAAACTGTGGTTTTCAAGAGATACTGAGGCTCTGGTTAAGAAAAACAAGGAGGTGCATAGCAGGTATAGGCAGGTAGGAACAAATGAGGAACTTAAGGAGTATAGGAAATGCAAGAAAACATTTACGAAAAAAATCAGGAGGGCTAAAAGAAGGCGTGAGGTTACCATAGCAGACGCCATGAAGGAGAATCCCAAGGGATTCTACAGATATATTAAGGGCAAAAGGATTGCAAGGGAGAAAACTGGTTCTCTGGAAGATCAGAATGGTAATTCACGCGTGGAGCTGTAAATGGATTTTTTTACATCTGTATTTACTCAGGAGACGGACACAGAGTCTATAGAAGTGAGGCAAAGTGGCATCATCTTCATGGACCCTGGACAGATTACAGAGGAGGAGGTATTTGCTGTCTTGAAAGGCAAATCAGGGTGGATAAATCCCCAGGGCCTGACAAAATGTTCCCTCGGATCCTGCAGGAGCAATTGTAGAAATTGCAACAGGTGAAGTACAGGATAGCCAGTGATGTTCCATTGTTTAAGAAAGGCTCTAAAAATAAACCAGGAAATTATAGGCCAGTGAGTCTGACATCAGCAGTAGGAAAGTTAACGGAAAGTATTCCAAGAGACCGGATACAGTATATCAGCAGTTCGATGGACATGGACTGAATAAATATAGTCAGCATGTCAGGTGACGTCTGACCAATCTTCTAGAGTTTTTCAAGGAAGTTTCCAGGAAAGTTGATGAAGACAAGGCAGCGGATATTGTCTACATGGACATTAGTAAGGCACTTGACAAGGTCCCACATGGGAGGCTGGTCAAGAAGGTTCAGTCACTTGGCTTTCAGGATGAGGTAGAAATTGTGGCAGAAGCCAGAATGGTTGTCTCTCTAAGGTGAGGCATATGACTAGTGGTGTGCCATAGGGATTGGTGCTGGGCCTCTAGTTGTTTCTGGATGATAATGTGGTAAACAAGATCAGCAAATTTGTGAATGACACCAAGATTGAGGACAGCAAGGAAGACTATCAGAGTTTGCATTAGGATCTGGACCAGCTGGTGGAATGAATGAACTGAAAAAATGGCAGATGGAATTTTATGTAGACAAGTGCGAGGAGTTGCACTTCAGTAGGACCAACCAGAGTAGCTCTTACACAGTGAAGGGTAGGGCACTGAGGAGTGCGGTAGAACAAAGGGATCTGGTAATAAAGGTCCATAATTCATTGGAAGTGATGGCACAGGTGGATAGGATCGTAAAGAAAGCTTTGGGCAGATAAACCTTCATAAATCAATGTATTGAGTACAGGAGTTAGGATATTATGGTGAGGTTGTATAGGAAGCCCAATTTGGAGTATTATGTGCAGTTTTGGTCGCCTTACCTGCAGGAAAGATGTAAAAAAGATTGAAAGACTGCAGAGAAAATTTACAAGGATGTTGCCAGGACTGGAGGACCAGAATTATGAGGAAAGATTGAGTAGGTTAAGACTTTATTCCTTGGGACATAGAAGATTGAGAAGAGAATTGATAGAGATAGAAGATTGAGGAGAGATTTATTAGAGGTAAATAAAATTATGAGAGGTATAGACAGGGTAAATGCAAGCAATCTTTTTCCACTGAGACTGGGTGGGACTACATCTAGAGGTCATGGCTTAAGGGTGGAAGTTAAGAAGTTTAAGGGGAACATGAGGGTAAACTTCTTCACTCAGAGGGCTGTGAGAGTGTGGAATAAGCTGCCAGCAAAGGTGGTGCATGTGAGCTTGATTTCAATGCTTAGGAGAAGTTTGGATAGAAGTTTGGAAAGGGCAGGCAGAGCAAGGCTCCCCTGTGGCCATTCCCCTCAACAACAAGTATACCGATTTGGATACTGTTGGGGGGGGGATCACTTACTTGGGACAAGCTGCGGCAGCCGGATCTCTGGCACTGAGTCTGGTTCTGCAGTGCAGAAGGGAGGGTGGAAGAAGAGGAGAGCGGTAGTGATAGGGGACTTGATAGTTAGAGGTACAGACAGGAGGTTCTGTGGTCGTGACAGAGACTTCTGGATGGTTTGTTGCCTCCCGGGTGCCAGGGTCAGGGATGTCTCTGATCGCGTGCACAGCATTCTGAAATAGGAGGGTGAACAGCCAGATGTCATGGTACACATCGGTACCAATGACGTAGGAAGAAAGAGTGAGGAGGTCCTGAAGAGTGAGAATAGAGAGCTTGGTAGGAAATTCAAAAGCAGGACCTCGAGGGTGGTAATCTCAGGATTGCTACCTGTGCCACGTGCCAGTGAGGGTAAGAGTAGGATGCTCTGGAGGATGAACAAGTGGCTGAGGAACCGGTGTAGGGGGCAGGGTTTCAGATTTCAGGATTATTGGGACCTCCTCTGGGGCAGGTGGGACCTGTACAAGAGAGACGGGTTACACTTGAATGACAGGGGGACCAATATCCTTGCAGGGAGGTTTGTTAGTGCTATGGGGGTGGGGGGAGTTTAAACTAGATTTGCAGGGGGATGGGAACCAGAGTGCCAGAGTAGATAGTGGAGTAGGGGTGAAAATAAATGATGTTGAAGGTTCATGCAAAGTCACAAATAGAAGGGTTGTGTGCGGTGGTAATAATCTTCCGAGGTGTGTCTATTTCAATGTGAGGTGTATTGTGGGGAAGGCTGACGAGCTGAGGGCGTGGATTGACACATGGAATTATGACATTGTAGCCATTAGTGAAACTTGGCTACAGGAGGGGCAGGACTGGCAGCTTAATGTTCCAGGGTTTCGATGTTTCAGACGTGATAGAGGCAGAGGGATGAAGGGCGGGGGAGTGGCATTGCTAGTCAGGGAAAATGTTACGGCAGCACTCGGGCAGGACAGATTAGAGGGCTTGTCTACAAAGGCCATATGGGTGAAGCTGAGAAACAGGAAAGGTATGACCACATTAATGAGGTTGTATTATAGACCACCCAATAGTCAGCAAGAATTGGAGGAGCAAATCTGCAGACAGATAGCAGACAACTTCAGGAAACATAAAGTTGTGATGGTAGGAGATTTTAATTTTCCACATATTGATTAGCACTCCCATACTGTTAAAGGTCTAGATGGGTTAGAGTTTGTAAAATGTGTTCAGGAAAGTTTTCTAAATCAATATATAGAGGTACCGACTAGAGAGGATGCAATATTAGATCTCCTATTAGGAAACGAGTTAGGGCAGGTGACGGAAGTGTGTGTAGGGGAACACTTTGGTTCCAGTGATCATAACACCATTAGTTTCAACTTGATCACGGATAAAGATAGATCTGGTCCTTGGGTTGAGGTTCTAAACTGGAAAAAGGCCAAATTTGAAGAAATGAGAACGGATCTAAAAAGCGTGGATTGGGACAGGTTGTTCTCTGGCAAGAATGTGATTGGTAAGTGGGAGGCCTTCAAAGGAGAAATTTTGAGAGTGCGGAGTTTGTATGTTCCTGTCAGGATTAAAGGCAAAATGAATAAGAATAAGGAACCTCTAGGGATATTGGAACTCTGATAAAGAAGAAGGGAGAGATGTATTACATGTATAGGCAACAGGGAGCAAATAAGGTGCTTGAGGAGTACAAAAAGTGCAAAAAGATACTTAAGAAAGAAATCAGGAGGGCTAAAAGAAGACACGAGGTTGCTTTGGCAGTCAAGGTGAAGGATAATCCAAAGAGCTTCTACAGGTATGTTAAGAGCAAAAGGATAGTAAGGGATAAAATTAGTCCTCTTGAAGATCAGAGTGGTCGGCTATGTATGGAACTAAAAGAAATGGAGGAGATCTTAAATGGTTTTTTTTGTGTTTGTATTTACTAAGGAAACTGACATGGAGTCAATGGAAAAAAGGCAAACAGGTAGTGAAGTCATGGAACCTATACAGATTGAAGAGGAGGAGGTGCTTGCTATCTTGAGGCAAATCTGAATAGGTAAATCCCCAGGACCTGACAGGGTATTCCCTCGAACCTTGAAGGACACTAGTGTTGAAATTGCAGGGTTCCTGGCAGATATATTTAAAATGTCGGTATCTACGGGTGAGGTGCCTGAGGATCGGAGGATAGATCATGTTGTTCCATTGTTTAAAAAAGTCTCTAAAAGTAATCCGGGAAATTATAAGCCAGTAAATTTGACGTTGGTAGTAGCTAAATTATTGGAAGGAGTACTGAGAGATAGGATCTACAAGTATTTAGATAGAACATAGAACAATACAGCACACTACAGGCCTTTCGGCCCACAATGTTGTGCCGACCCTTAAACCCTGCCTCCCATATAACCCTCCACTTTAAATTCCTCCATGTACCTGTCCAGTAGTCTCTTAAACTTCACTAGTGTATCTGCCTCCAGCACTGACTCAGGCAGTGCATTCCATGCACCAACCAGTCTTTGAGTAAAAATCCTTCATCTAATATCCCCCTTGAACTTCCCACCCCTTACCTTAAAGCCATGTCCTCTTGTATTGAGCAGTGGTGCCCTGGAGAAGAGGCACTGGCTGTCCACTCTATCTATTCCTCTTAGACAGGGACTTACTAGGGAAAGTCTTTGTGTGTGTAAGATCATGTTTAACAAATCTATTAGAGTTTTTTGAGGAGGTTACCAGGAAAGTGGATGAAGGGAAGGCAGTGGATGTTGTCTACATGGACTTCAGTAAGGCCTTTGACAAGGACCCACATGGGAGGTTAGTTAGGAAGATCCAATCTCTAGGTATACATGGTGAGGTAGTAAACTGGATTAGACATTGGCTCAATGGGAGAAGTCAGAGAGTGGTAGTGGAGGATTGCTTATCTGAGTGGAGGCCTGTGACTAGTGGTGTGCCACAGGGATCAGTGCTGGGTCCATTGTTATTTGTCATCTATATCAATGATCTGGATGATAATGTGGTAAATTGGATCAGCAGATTTACTGAGATACAAAGATTGGAGGTCTAGTGGACAGTGAGGAAGGTTTTCAAAGCTTGCAGAGGGATTTGCACCAGTTGGAAAAATGGGCTGAAAAATGGCAGATGGAGTTTAATACAGACAAGTGTGAGGTATTGCACTTTGGAAGGAAAAACCAAGGTAGAACATACAAGGTAAATGGTAGGGCACTGAGGAGCGCAGCAGAACAGAGGGATCTGGGAATACAGATACAAAATTCCCTAAAAGTGGCGTCACAGGTAGATAGGGTAGTAAAGAGAGCTTTTGGTACATTGTCCTTTATAAATCAAAGTATTGAGTATAAGAGTTGGAATGTTATGGTGAGGTTGTAAAGGCATTGGTGAGGCTGAATTTGGAGTATTGTGTGCAGTTTTGGTCACCTAATTACAGGAAGGATATTAATATGGTTGAAAGGGTGTATGAAGGTTTACAAGGATGTTGCTGGGACTTGAGAAACTGAGTTATAGAGAAAGGTTGAATAGGTTAGGACTTTATTCCCTGGAGCATAGAAGAACGAGGGGATATTTGATAGAGGTATATAAAATTATGATGGGATAGATAGAGTGAATGCAAGCAGGCTTTTTCCACTGAGGCTCGGGGAGAAAAAAAACGGAGGACATGGGTTAAGGATGAAAGGGGAGAAGTTTAAAGGGAACGTCAGGGGGGGCTTCTTCACACAGAGAGTTGTGGGAGTGTGGAATGAGCTGCCAGATGAAGTGGTAAATGCAGGCTCACTTTTAACATTTAAGTAAAACTTGGACAGGTACACGGTTGAGAGGTGTATGGAGGGATATGGCCCAGGTGCAGATGCAGGTTAGGCAGAAAAATGGTTTGGCACAGCCAAGAAGGGCCAAAAGGTCTGTTTCTGTACTGTAATATTCTATGGTTCTACATAGATGGTAGGGGTATGGAGGGCTATGGTCCCAGTGCAGGTTGATGGGAGTAGGTAGTTTAAATGGTTTGACATGGACTAGATGGATCTAAGGGTCTGTTCCTGTGCTGCACTTTTCTATAACTCTAATGTTCATTGGGAAGGAATGTACTGCTGTTGGCAATGCAGCCTGACCTTATTTTGTAGCCTGTAATTGTTTGGAAGCCCTGCCACAACTGACGGGTGGTCTGGGACTCAATTTTTGACAGAGATTGTCTCTTAGCATCTCAGCTTTACCAAGGTTGTATCTGGATGTAGTGGAAGTGGCACAAGCAGTGGTACATAGAATGGTGATTGGCTAGGAGAGTGAGAGAGAGATTTGGGTTCAGTGTCAGGGTTTGAAGAGTGCAGTGGACACCTGTGGTTTGAGCACTGACTGTGTGTCATCTTCTGCCATCTCGTGTTAGGAAATGGAATTACAGAAAGGGAGGGGGAGGGGGAGAGAGCGAGAGAGGGGGTACTGAAGTAAAAAAAAACTGTGAAGGTGATACAAGTCAGAGAGAACGTGAGAATGAGTGTGTGTCAGACTCCTGTCTTCAGAATCAGGTTTATATTCCTGACATCATACATCATGAAATTTGTTGTTTTCCAGCAGAGCAGCAGCACATTGCAATACATAATAATAAAACTATAAATTACAATAAAAAGTATATATAAAAATTATTTAATGCAAAGAAGACAAGAGGTGCACTGAGGAAATGTTCATAGCTTCATTGTCCATTCAGAAATACAAAGGTGGAGGGGAAGAAGCTGTTCCTGAAATGCTGAGTGTGTGTCTTCAGACTCCTGTATGACCTCGTTGAGTACAAGGGTGTGCTTGGGGCAGCTGGTAATTGTCGCAAGGTATTCCCACAACTCACTGACTCTAACCTGTACACCTGTAGAATGAGGGAGGAAATTGGATCTCCTGGAGAAGCCGGGGCGGGAATTGAATTCTGATCGCGGGTGTTGTAAGCCACTATACTACTCTGCCATACTGATGTGTTTCCTCTCTCTGTCTCGTGACTGTCTGATGTGTTTCCTCTCTCTGTCTCATGACCGTCTCAGAAGTGCTGACTCACATCATCAGATCCACAGTCAGCAATCGTGTGACAAACGTACTCAATACTCTCTCTCCTCATCTCACACACTGAGAGTCACGGACAGAAGGGAATCGATCCCAGGCCATTGGAGCTTTTATGCAAGATGTGGGAGATCTGGGAGAGCTCCAGACTCCCTGGTTGCTACATCTGTGTGAACTGCATCCAGTGCTGCTCCTTATAGAGAAATGCAGATCGGTGCCCTTTGCTTCATGCAAAAGGCTGAAGAGTTGATTGACAGGAGATGCAGGAGGCAACATAAACAGTACCCCACTTTTTGATCTCTTTTTGCAATACTTATTTATATTTTTCTGTATTTCTTATTTTAATATAGCATTTTGTTTACTTATTACATTGAACTTCTGTTGCAAAACATCAAATTTCATGGCATATGTCAATGATAACAAACCAGATTTGTGTGTCTCGCAAGACAATCTGGGTATTCCCTAACTGGAAACCTTGGATGAATTATGAGGTCCAGTCCCTTTTGAAGGCTAGAGCTGCTGCTTTTAGGTCCGGGGATACCAGTCACTACATGGAATCCAGGTGTGAACTCTGGAAAGCCATTAAGGGCACCAAGAGGCAATATCGAGCCAAGTTTGAAGCCCAGGCTAACCAGAGGGATGCCAGTAGACTATGGCAGGGTCTAAATGAGATCACTGGGCGCAAAGAAAAGGCTGGGAATATCAATAACTGTAGCGCTTCTCTTCCTGACAAACTTAATGTATTCTACGCAAGATTCAAACAGAAGAGGAGCGTCCCGCCCCCTCTGGATGAGCTGGACTTGGTGGCATTAAGATTCATCGTCACCGAGTAAGACGTTAGAAGAGCCTTCCTGAAAATAAATAAAAGGAAGGTGAAGGGCCCAGATGGCGTCCCAAGACGGGTTCTCAAGTCAAGTCAAATCACTTTTATTGTCATTTCGACCATAACTGCTGGTTCAGTACACAGTGAAAATGAGACGTTTTTCAGGACCATGGTGTTACATGACACAGTACAAAAACTAGACTGAACTACACAAAAAAAAACAACACAGAGAAAGCTACACTAGACTACAGACCTACACAGGACTGCATAAAGTGCACAAAAATAGTGCAAGCATTACAATAAATAATAAACAGGACAATAGGGCAAGGTGTCAGTCCAGGCTTCGGGTATTGAGGAGTCTGATAGCTTGGGGGAAGAAACTATTACATAGTCTGGTCGTGAGAGCCCAAATGCTTCGGAGCCTTTTCCCAGACGGCAGGAGGGAGAAGAGAAGATTGTTTGAGGGGTGCATAGGGTCCTTCATAAAGGTGTTTCCTTTGCGGATGCAGCTTGTAGTGTAAATGTCCGTGATGGTGGGAAGAGAGACCCCGATGATCTTCTCAGCTGACCTCACTATCTGCTGCAGGGTCTTGCAATCTGAGATGGTGTAATTTCCAAACCAGGCAGTGATGCAGCTGCTCAGGATGCTCTCAATACAACCCCTGTAGAATGTGATGAGGATGGGGGGGTGGGAGATGGACTTTCCTCAGCCTTCACAGAAAGTAGAGATGCTGTTGGGCTTTCTTGGCTATGTAGCTGGTGTTCAGGGACCAGGTGAGATTCTCCGTCAGGTGAATACCAAGAAACTTGGTGCTCTTTACGAGCCGTCGATGTTCAGTGGGGAGTGGTCACTCTGTGCCCTCCTGAAGTCAACAACCATCTCTTTTAACACACACAAAATGCTGGTGGAACACAGCAGGCCAGGCAGCATTTTGTGTGTGTTGTTTGAATTTCCAGCATCTGCAGATTTCCTCGTGTTAACCATCTCTTTTGTTTACATTAAGAGACAGGTTGTTGGCTCTGCACCAGTCCGTTAGCCACCGCACCTCCTCTCTGTAAGCTGACTCGTCGTTCTTGCTGATGAGACCCACCACAGTCATGTCATTGGCGAACTTGATGATATGGTTCGAGCTGTGTGTTGCAGTACAGTTCTTCGGGCCTGTGCAAGCGAGCTAGCTGGAGTGTTTGCTGACATCTTCAACTGTTCCCTGCTTCGTCTAAGATCCCCTCGTGTTTTAAGAAGGCAATGCTAATCCCGGTGCTGAAGAAAAGCAAGGTGGCATGCCTGAATGTCGACCGACCTGTGGCTCTAACATCAATTGCTATGAAGTGCTTCAAGCAATTGGTTATGGCACACATCAACCATAACCTACCAGTCAACCTTGGCACTTGGCAATTTGCCCACCGGAGCAACAGGTCAACAGCAGATGCTATCTCTTTGACACAACATTCCTCCTTAGAACACCTGCAGAATAAAGACACATATGTAAGGCTCCTTTTCATTGACTACAGCTCTGCCTTTAATACCATCATTCCAAATAAACTGATTCCTAAGCTCCGGAACCTGTGTCTTAGCACTCAGATCTGCAGCTGGATCTTCAACTTCCTCACAGACAGGACCCAGGCTGTTAAAATAGGGGACAAGTTCTCCTCTACAATCACTCTGAGCACCGGTGCCCCACAAGACTGTGTACTCAGCCCCTTGCTGTACTCACTGTACACCCATGATTGTGTAGCAAAGTTTCCATTGAACTCAATATATTAGTTTGCAAATGACACCACAATTGTAGGCTGTATCTTGGGTAATGATGAGTCGGAGTACAGAGAAGAAATTAAGAACCTGGTGGCATGGTGCGAAGACAATCACCTATCCCTCAACTTCAGCAAGACGAAGGAATTGGTTGTTGTCTTCAGAAGGAGTAGCGGACCACACAACCCCATCTACATCAGTGGTGCGCAGGTGGAACTGGTCAAAAGCTTTAAGTTCCTCAGGATGAATATCACAAATGACCTGACTTGGTCTAACCAAGCAGAGCCCACTGCCAAGAAGGCCCACCAGCGCCTTTACTTCCTGAGAAAGCTGAAGAAATTTGGCCTGTCCCCTAAAACCCTCACTAATTTTTATAGGTGCACCGTAGAAAGAATTATTCTAGGGTACATCACAACCTGGTATGGAAGTTGTCCTGTCCAAGACCGGAAGAAGCTGCAGAAGATCATGACCACAGCCCAGCACATCACACAAACCAATCTTCCATCCTTGGACTCACTTTACACTACACGCTGTCGGAGCAGAGCTGCCAGGATAATCAAGGATAAGTCCCACCCAGCCAACACACTTTTTGTCCCTCTTCCCTCTGGGGGAAGGTTCAGGAGCTTGAAGATTTGTACTGCCAGATTTGGGAACAGCTTCTTTCCAACTGTGATAAGACTGCTGAACGGATCCTGACCCGGATCTGGGCCGTACCTTCCAAATATCCGGACCTGACTTGCATGACCTTACTTTCCCTTTTCTATTTTCTAATTATGATTTATAATTTAAATTTTTATTATATTTACTTTGATTTGTACTTCAGGGAGCACTAACTGCAGAATCAAATATTGCTGTGATGATTGTATGCTCTAGTATCAATTGTTTGGTGACAATAAAGTAAAGAAACCATGAGATTCTGCTTTTGAAACAGAACCTTATCTTCCATCTGTGCCTGTTGCAGCTTTCCAAACCTGAATTCCCAACTTCAGGCAGCTCACTTTCTCTAGCATTGTCAGAAAGGGGCAGTACACCTGTTTCACCCTCTACCAGCACAAGCCTGACCTGTCGCTCCATATTTCACCAACATATGGACTTCTATTTGTGAGAACCTTCTCTACCTGTCCTCACTACTTGTATTCTTGAGTTCAATTGTGATCTTGTTGACCAGAAAGAGTTATAGCCTACAAATCAGTGAATTTGAAAGAATCAAGGAGAATGGAAGTAGACAGACTAATTGTCTTTGTTCTAGAAATGAGGTTGAAGGAGTGAGTGTATGATTTGCCAGTGACCATTCTGTGAATTGCTGTTCACACACTGTCTGCAAATGTAACTTCCCCAGCAGCCTGAACTCTCGTAGACATCCCACCCTGCAAAAGCTCATTTCAGGGAGGTAGCACCCCCCCCCCCCCGATTGACCTCCAAGGGTGTATGTATTATACAGGACATTTGATTATGAAAGAACACAACAATTTATTTGATCACATATTGAAACTATTTATATGTATGTGTATATATATATATATAGATACATACACACACGCACATATATATATTCCCTGTTGAGTATTTTGTTGGCAGTCTCAATGCTAATAGCTAAATGCTAATGCAAATAGCTTTTCTATTTCTTTTGCAAACTTTCCTTGTACTGTGATGTGGCTTGCTTGGCAGATTTGAGCATTTTGCCAGAAGTCTGAACCTCATAGCAGTCTGTGTTATCGAATTTGTTAATTTTGCAAGAAGTCAGATTCACAAGATTCACAATTATTTTATATTATATTATCATGGAGTCATTTTTTTATTCTATTATAACTTTAAGCAAGTCTACAGGGAGTTTGGCCTCATCACGTAGGACATCAATAGAGTAGCTCCTTAGCAACTAGCCAGCTAGTTTAAATAACATTAGCTGTGCTAATGAACAAATGATACCTGTTAAACTCACCTCAACTTGTCTTTTACAGTCATTTAACCCACCACGGGCAAAAGAAAAGTCACTGTTACAAACAGTGCAGCGAGCAACATTGTCATTATTTTTGACCCCTATTAGGCAGGGGTACACTTTAGTGTAGTCTGGGGTGAAGTACATTTTATATTTTCTTTTTTTGGAACACTCTGCCATGGTGCTGCAGGACACTAAATTGAACTAATGGACAATGAAAGAGAGAGAGGTCGACTGTAAAGCCCACCCACAGAGAAAACTGATAGGTCTACTGAGCACAAAGAGAGACCAATCAGGATGCTCTCTCTCCCCATCTCAAAAAAATCAATTTTTGGGATATTGTATATAACTTGCGGGCGTCAGGGAGCCACTATCAATATGCAGGAGACTCCCAGAACTTCCGGGAGAGGTGGGATGTCTGCTCTCGTTAATTTCATTTACACAGGACAGTCACCCTACTGGCATGTTTATGACAGGGAACTATTACACAGGGAGTAACAGTTGTAATCACAGGGAGAACATGCAAACTCCACACAGACAGCATCTAAGGACAGGATTGAACCCTGACAGTGAGGCAGTATCAATGATTGAAGGTTGGGAATTCAAGGCCTGATGGACATAGCCCTGGGCCTGTGGGTCTGCTAGTGCACTGGGGAACTCTGAGGCCTGATGTTCAGTGGAGGCTGGAGGCGGGCTAATGTGGTTGTGAAACCTGGAGTAGATGAGGTGATCTTTTCCAGTCCTTATCAGTCCTCTATGGGCCTCCCCAGACCTCCTCAGCCCTTCCCACTTCTCTAGTCATTTGCAGCTTTCCTCAGTCTTCCTCAGTCCTCCCCAGATCTTCGTAGGCATACCCAAATCTTCCCAGCATTCTCAGGCCTCCCCCTGTCCTCCTTAGCCATCCCAAGCCTTCCCAGACCTCCCCTTATTCCTATTCCTTTCCAGCCCTCCCCGGTCCTCTTCTGTTCTGTCCTGTTTCCAGACCTTCCCAGCCCTCCTCAGTCCTTTTTAGTCCTCCCCATCCTCCCCAGGCCTCCCCATGCTCCCCAAGCCCTCGTCAGTTCACCCCAGATGCCCCAAGTCATCAGGCTTCCCCAGTCCTCCCTAGGCCTACCAACACCTCCCAAGCCCCTCCCAGGCCTCCCCAGATGTCCCCAGAGTGCCCAGTACTCCCCAGTTCTACTCAGCCACCCCCAGTTCATCCCTGTTCTCCCTAGCCCTCCCTAGTCCTTCCCAGTCCTCCCCAGACCTCTCCAGAGTTCCGCACCCTCCCTGGCTCTTCCCAGCTCTCCACAGCCTTCCCCAGTCCTCCCTAGTGTAACACCTGTAGCACTGGCCTTATCTCTTGTGACTGGTCGCGGCACTCTTAATGAGAAAATCAAATTACGTAGTAATTCCATAGCAGGACCAGCAGAAAAGTCTCGGCCCAAAACGTCAGCTGTACTTTTTTCCATAGACGCTGCTTGGCCTGCTGAGGTCCTCCAGCAATTTATGTGGAAGTTATTTTCTACAGTGGATTCCTCTACATCAGGTAAGTAACTTCCAGTTCTTTGGGAATCCAGCACTGGGTCTGCAACTGGAGTGGCAGTAAGTGGCTGGTTTGGGCTTGGACTGGAGTCCACAATTCTTCTGTGAAACTGTTCACAAGTTTCTCAACTCTTAGAAGGTTCATTTACAATGTCAAGTCTTGGTCTGAGGTAATAAATCTCATCTTCATCCTCTTCAGAGTCAATTGGATTTTCTTTCTCTTCAACAGCCTGTTCACTCTTAGTACTCCTGCGAGTTGTGTACTTGCGAACAGGGACAGGAGAAGGTTGTTCATTGTCTTTGTGAGGAAGGCAGCAACAGATCCCTACGTAATGTCTGTATTGGTTCTCAGGACATACCTTGTAGACAGGCAGATCACCAGCTTGTCTCACCACTACATAGACTATTTCTTCCCACTTATCAGCAAGTTTGTTTTTACCTGGTAGGTGCACATTCCTTACTAGTTCTTGGTCTACTTTCTACTCTGAAGCTGTCAATGTTTGTCATATCTTGTCTTGTTTGATCTGCCATTTGCTTTGAGTTCCCAGTGGCTACCTTGAAGCTTTCCTCAAGATGAGATTTTATGTTTTGTACCTACTGAGAGTGTGATGTACCATGTTTGTCTTTCAAGGGTAGTCTGAAAGCCAAGTCAACTGGGAGTCCATAAGGCCACAAGGCCATAAGATATAGGAGCAGAATTAGGCCATTCAGCCCATTGTGTCACAACCACGGCATTTGTCCTCATGAATATGCACATGTCAGCTAATTATTATTTCATTGTGATTATATTTAAATCCATTCATTCTGTCGTAGTATTTGTCAAGACTTGGACACAGCAACACTTTGCTGCCTGTTTGCATTCCGCCTTGCCTGAGAGACTGGACTGTCGAGTCAACTGACTCTGAACACTAGCTGTATTCATTTTATTCTTAGGTCTGCATAACAAATGAGTGCTTCAAGCAAGCTTATCAATAGATTCAACAAATCATCGTTCAAGTCAATAGCATAAATTTTGGAAGAGTCCTACTCCAAAAGCTGATCCCTGGCTGGAGTGTGCAAATACACAAGTAACATAGCCCTATTAAGAGTATTTTTAACCTCTTGATGGAAGTCATGGTACAGGCTGGGAAAATTGAACTTTCATGCAGCAGATTAAACAGACCTACAGAGAACCAGCTAGCTTAGTGATGAAAGAAACCTGTCTATGCTGACTTGATCTGTAAAACTGAGAGAATATCCTAATTGCCTCTGGAAAAAAATGTGAAAGATAAAACATTGAGCAAGATTTGAAAAGGTTTCAGGTTTCATTCAAGGTTTTCAAGGACTTTTCTCTATGTTCACAGGGTTTTCTTTTTCCGATCGTTTCCAAGGCTTATTCAATGTGTCCTCCCCATCTTGAGGACTCCCAAGCCACCCTCTTGGCCCTGCCCGAGGTTTCTTGATCTTAGTCTGTTGAGGTTCCCAGGTCTCAGTCTCTAGAGTCATTCCTGGATCTCACATTTTCAGGTCTTCCTGGGCCATCAGGTGCCAACTATGGTGGCCCCTATATAAATCAGGGGTCCTGCAGTGACTTCTTCAGGCCTGTGCAGGGCATCACAGAGTATTGGGCTCAGAGCATCTGGATTGGTTAATTGTTGCTTAACAACAGTTATTAATGTTTTAAGAGTTCCTTGTGTTTTTCCTGAGTGACTCGCTCTTTGTAATGTGGTTTCCTGGTGCTTTCTATTTAGGCTCAGGGATTCTGTGTTAGTTTTATTGTTGAAGCAGATGCCCGATTAGCTCCATTCAGAGGGTCCTCATTTTGAGAATGATCAGTATCACAGTGTCACCTGGTCAAGCTACCTCTGTAAAAGCTCTTGTTTCTATCTCTACATGGAAGTCTTTGGCTCCGACGTTGGCAGTGCACACCATGGCACTTATCTACCAGCATCACTGAAGGACATCTTGGACAAGTCCTTCTTTCAGGACTTCCAGTGGACGCAGGTCTGTGGTGCCTCAGGGGCTGCGCCTGGAGAGGGGATCCTGTCACAACCACGGATTTGATAGCGCAGTAGATAGGGCAATTGCGCTCATTTGCATGTGATGCTCGTGTCAGCTAATTATTATTTCATAGTGATAGTATTTAATTCCATTCTTTCTGTTGTTGTATTTGTCGAGACTTGGACGCAGCAACGTTTCACTGCCTGTTTGCATTCAGCCTTGCCTGAGAAACTGGACCATCGAGTCAACTGACTGTGAAGACTAGCGATATTTGTTTTGTTCTTAGTTGTTCTTTTTCAGCCACAGTGTAGGTTTTGTTTTCCATTTGAGAGTTTTAGTTAACGGCCCTGTCTGGCTGAGCATTTATTGTTTTCTTTTCCCTTTAACACTGTTGGCATTTTTATTCTGTGAGCTATTGGCCTTCTTCAGCATCACTTTCTCTGTGCTTGGGCCATATCTGACCTCAGTGACATATCGAGTCCTCTCCGTCATTTCATCATGGATAATCCTGGATCCCACTCAACCCCACACACCTGCCTTCTCACCATATTTTCTGATACAATGATCAATCAAGAAACTATCAACTTCTGCTTAAATATACTCACCACAGTCTGTGGCAGAGTATTCCATAGATTCACAACTCTGGTTAAATGGATTCCACCTTATCTCTGTTCTAAAAGGTCACCCCTCAATTTTGAGGCTGTGCCCTCTAGTTCTAGATACCCATAGGAAACATCCTTTCAACATTCTGTAAGTTTCAATGAGATCCCCATGCATTCTTCTAAATTCCAGTGAGTACAGGCCCAAAGCTGCCAAACACTCCTTGTATTTTAACCCCTTCATTCCCAGAAACATCTTCATAAACCTCCTCTGGACTCTCTCCAATATCAATATATTCTTTCTGAGAGATGGGACCCAAAACAGTTTACAATACTCCAAGAGCAGCCTGACTATTGTCTTCTAAATGCTCAGCATTATCTCCTTGCTTTTATATTCTATGCCCCTTGAAATAAATGCCAACATTGCATTTGCCTTCTTTACAACAGACTCAACCTGTAAATTAACCTTCTGGGAGTCTTGCACGAGAACTCACAAGTCCCTCTGCACCTCTGATCTTTGAACCTTCTCCTCATTTTGATAATAATCAGCATTATTGTTCCTTTTACAAAAATGCGTTATCATACATTTCCCAACACCGTATTCCATCGGCCACTTTTTTTGCCCATTCTTCCAATTTGTCTAAGTCCTGCTGCAATTACATTGCTTCCTCAGCACTCCCTACTTCTCCACTTATTTTCGTATTATCTGCAAACTTTGCCACAAAGCAATCTGAGTTGTGTGGGTTGTCGTCCGATCATCAATTTATACAGACTAAAGCCTTGTTCCTAGTACAACTATAAGGATGGATAAGGATTCTCACCAGCGACTTTTATCTTTTGTCTCCAACATATTTAAGAGGATCTGGTTAAACATCTCAGATGGGTTTCCTCTGGGATGATATGGTATAGTTCTGACTTTCTTGAATTCCAGCTATCTCACTCAATTCCTTGATCAAGCGGGATTCAAAATGAGACCTTCTATTGCTTTGTGGGCACTCGGGATAATCATAATGTGAGACGAAATGCTCCCACAGGCACTTCACTACTGTCTTGGATTTTTGATTAGGTGTAGGAATAGCCAAAGCATATTTAGAGAAATGATCAGTTATTACTAACACATCTTTTGTGTTACTTTGATTGGGTTCTAATGTAAGGAAGTCCATGTAGACCAACTGCAAGGGTCGAGTTGTAACAATATTCACTAACAGAGCAGCTTTCTCAGGCAAGATCTTTCTTCTTATGCATCGACTGCATGTTTTAATCTTGTGTTCCACATCGGCAGCTATCTTGGGCCAATATAATCGGCTTCTGACTAAATCTAGGGTACGGTCGATACCCATGTGACCAAGGTCATCGTAAAGACTCTTTAGTACATCAGATTGAAACTTTTCAGGTAAAACAAGCTGGTATGTTGTTTTATCTCTGGTTAATCTTTTTTTGTACAGAATTCTGTTTTTTAGCTCTAGGCGATCCCATTCTCTAAGAAGGTAGGGTAGTTTGGGGATTGCGTTTCTCACTGAAGGGGATAATTTTTCTCCAGTTCCCATCTGCCTGATGACTTCGGATCTGCTAACTGGGAGTCTGTAACCTCAGTATCAGAGAGATGAGAAATGACTGGTAATCCCCCACACTAATCTCCTTGTCCATAATTTCAGGTATAGCACTTGAATACATGGTTGAGGATCGAACGTCTGTGGCAGGTTCTGTCTGTTGGACAGGACGACTCACATACCGCTTGCACAATGTCAGTGCTAACTTCAACCACATCACCTGAGATCACCAGATGACTTTCAGTAAACTTCCAAATGTGTTCCTGCTCTTTCAGAGACTTTGTTTCACTGAGCAAAATCTTGGAGCTTTTGGGATAGCATCAGTCCCCACTTGTCCCGCAAAAGGAACTGCTTCTGATTTAAAATGAGGCTTAGGATTACCATGATGTGACTCCCACTCACTCCATCTCGTTTCAAGTCTTCTCTTTTCTGCTTCTAATGCCGGATTGGGTTCATAGTGCAAGAGTTGGCTATGTGCATAGAAATGTCAATAGCTTGGTGAACTATGGCAGGTTTTGTTTTTTTTGTTCTAGTTGCAGCTCTAACATTGGAGAGCGGTCCCAACATCCCCTACAAAACTGCTTTAAGAGATGCTTGTTAATCTCAGTTTTGGCAACTCCACCTCGCTTTACAATTAGTGTCAGCACTACTTGTAGCCACTGTAGGTAGGAAGATGGTTTTTCACCCGTGTTCTGTACTGTGTTCATAAATTTGGTGAATAATTCATCAGCGTCTTCCATGCTGGCAAAAGCTGAATCTAGGAGTTGTACGTAATAGCGGGTGAGTTCCAGGGTCTATTGACTTGATCAACACGTACAAACAAGCTGGAGGAACTCAGCAGGTTGGGCAGCATCCATTGAAATGAGCAGTCAACGTTTCGGGCCAAGACCTTTCATTAGCTTCCTTCAGCTTGTTTGTACGTGTTGATTTGACCACAGCATCTGCAGTGTACTTTGTGTTTTCTATTGACTTGATGATGTCAGAAGCTGGTGGAAGATTACTTTCACATATTTTCCATGTTCTGTGAAGATCAATCACACTTGGATCTCGCAAGAGCAGTTCGGCACCAGCATGCCAAGTCTCATAATCTGCCTCATTAGGTGGACGAGGGGTTCTACCAGAAAAAGTTCAAAGCCTTACTGGTGGATTGCCATGAGCCATCGTCATTATACTGTGCACAATGTGCTCGACTACAACTCTTTGGATATCTGGAGGATTAGGATCACTGGCTCTCTGCAGCTCCATAGGTTTGTATTACAGGCACTGAGTTATTCCGCATTGTAACTAGAACTGTTTCTAGCTGGTTAGTATGGGAGGGGGGTCTGAATTGAAGAATTGGGATCTTCTTAATTGAAGGAGGAAGTCATAGAGGGGTTGTCTACAGAATCTCTGTGGGTGGAAGTTAGGAACAGGAAGGGGTCAATAACTCTACTGAGTGTTTTTTTATAGACCACCCAATAGTAACAGGGACATTGAGGAGCAGATAGGGAGACAGATTCTGGAAAGGAGTAATAACAACAGGGTTTTTGTGGTGGGAGATTTTAATTTCCCAAATATTGATTGGCATCTCCCTAGACTGAGGGGTTTAGTTGGGGTGGAGTTTGTCAGGTGTGTTCAGGAAGGTTTCTTAACACAATATGTAGATAAGCCGACAAGAGGAGAGGCTGTACTTGATATGGTATTGGGAAATGAAACTGGTCAGGTGTCAGAACTCTCAGTGGGAGAGCATTTTAGAGATAATGATCACAATTCTATCTCCTGTACTGTAGTACTGGAGAGAGATAGGAACGGACAAGTTAGGGAAACGTTTAATTGGAGTAAGGGGAATGATGAAGCTATCAGACAGGAACTTGGAAGCATAAATTGGAAACAGATGTTCTCAGGGAAACGTACTGAAGAAATATGGCAAATGTTCAGGGTATATTTGCGTGGGGTTCTGAGTAGGTACATTCCAATGAGACATGGAAAGGATGGTAGGGTACAAGATCCGTGGTGCACAAAGGCAGTTGTAACTCCAGTCAAGAAGAAAAGGAGAGCTTACAAAAGGTTCAAAAAACTAGGTAACAATAGGAATCTAGAAGATTATAAGGCTAGCAGGAAGGAGCTTAAGAATGAAATTAGGAGAGCCAGAAGGGGACATGAGAAGGCCTTGACGGACAGGATTAAGGAAAACCCCAAGGATTCTACAAGTATGTGAAGAGCAAGAGGATAAGATGTGAGAGAATAGGACCAATCAAGTGTGACAATGGAAAAGTGTGTATGGAACCGGAAGAAATTGCAGAGTTACTTAATGAATACTTTGCCTTCACTACGGAAAAAGATCTTGGCAATTGTAGGGATGACTTGCAGTGGACTGAAAAGCTTGAGAATATAGATATTATGAAAGAGGATGTGCTGGAGCTTTAGATAAGTCACCGGGATTGGATGGGATGCACCCCAGGCTACTGTGGGAGGTGAGGGAGGAGATTGCTGAGCCTCTGGCGATGATCTTTGCATCATCAATGGGGACGGGAGAGGTTCCAGAGGATTGGAGGTTTGCAGATGTGTTCCCTTATTCAAGAAAGGGAGTAGGGATAACCCACGAAATTATAAACCAGTGAGTCTTACTTCAGTCGTTGGTAAATTGATGGAGAAGATTCTTAGAGGCAGGATTTATGAACATTTGGAGAGACATAATTTAATTAGGGATAGTCAGTATGACTTTGTCAAAGGCAGGTTGTGCCTTACGAGACTGATTGAATTTTTTGAGGATTTGACTAAACACATTGATGAAGGAAGAGCAGTAGATGTAGTGTATATAGATTTCAGCAAGGCATTTGATAAGGTACCCCATGCAAGGCTTATTGAGAAAGTAAGGAGGCTTGGGATCCAAGGGGACATTGCTTTGTGGATCCAGAACTGGCTTGCCCACAGAAGGCAAAGAGTGGTTGTAGACAGATCATATTCTGCTCGGAGGCTGGTGTCCACTGGTATGCCTCAGTGATCTGTTCTGGGACCCCTACTCTTTGTAAATGATCTGGATGAGGAAGTGGAGGGATGGGTTAGTAAATTTGCTGATGACACAAAGGTTGAGGGTGTTGTGGATAGTGTGGAGGGCTGTCAGAGGTTACAGTGGGACATTGATAGGGTGCAAAACTGGGCGGAGAAGTGGCAGATGGAGTTCAACCCAGATAAGTGTAAGCTGGTTCATTTTGGTAGGTCAAATATGATGAAAGAATATATCATTAATAGTAAGACTCTTGACAGTGTGGAGGATCAGAGGGATCTTGGAGTCTGAGTGCATAGGACACTCAAAGCTGCTGCGCAGGTTGGCTCTGTGGTTAAGAAGGCATACGGTGTATTGGCCTTCATCAATCAAGGAATTAAATTTAGGAGCCGAGAGGTAATGTTGCAGCTATATAGGACCCTGGTCAGGCCCCACTTGGAGTACTGTGCTCAGTTCTGGTCACCTCACTACAGGAAGGATGTGGAAACTAAAGAAAGGGTGTAAAGATTTCCAAGGATGTTGCCTGGATTGGGGAGCATGCCTTATGAGAATAGGTTAAGTGAACTTGGCCCTTTCTCTTTGGAGCGACGGAGGATGAGAGGTGACCTGATAGAGGAGTACAAGATAAGTAGAGGCATTGATCGTGTGGATAGTCAGAGGCTTTTTCCCAAGGCTGAAATAGCTAGCATGAGAGGGCACAGTTTTAAGGTGCTTGGAAGCAGGTACAGAGGGGATGTTAGGGGTAAATTTTTTACTCAGAGAGTGGTGAGTGTGTGGAATAGGCTGCCAGTGGAGGTGGAAATGATAAGGTCTTTTAAGAGACTCCTGGATGGCTACATGGAGCTTAGAAAAATAGAGGGCTATGGGTAAAGCCTAGGTAGTTCTAAGGTAGGGACATGTTCAGCACAGCTTTGTGGGCCTAAGGGCTTGTATTGTGCTATGTGTTTTTCTATATTTCTGTGGCAGCAGTTTCAAGAGTGAATCTTTCTCTGTTGTTGATCGTAAGGGTTTCACTGATCTCGAGTAACATCTCTCGTAATCTTTCCCACTGCACTTCCCTAAGTTTTCAACACACCAAGGTAAGCTTGAGTGCTGTCTTTTCCAACTTTTTGAGTGTAAACACTGGCAAAAATAACTACACAGTAGGAAACTTTTTGGTCACCACTTGCCTGTTGTAGCAAGGGCTGGAGATCTTGCACGGCAGAGCCAAAATTGAACTCTACTATCAAGGGAGATACTGCACCAGGGTCAGTTAGAGGAATAATTCTAGTTACTGTGGTGAACTACATATACCTATCTGGACACGCCCCCTGCTGACTGCTCCTGTGGCTCCTCCCACAGACCCCGGTATAAAGGCGATTGAGGCCCGAGCCCTGCCCTCATTCTCCAGGATGTAGTCTGGTGGTCAACTACTGCTTGAACTTTCTTCCAGTCAATAAAAGCCGCTATCTCAACTTCACATCTCAGAGAGAGTTATTGATGGTGTATCAGTTACCGAACCATGTGCTTTAAGAAAGTCTAGTAGTTCCTCATTTTTTTCTACTTCTGTTATGTCACTGACTAAATCAGCATTTGGGATGTGACACACTTTTCTTCTATGACTTCCATGTTCTTTCACTGTTTTGAGCATCAAGGTTCTTTTAGTGTTGTGTATACTAATCAGTGTGTTACTGCCTCCTGGCTGGCCCACCTGTGTAACGCTGGTCTTATCTCGTGTGACTGGTTGCTGCACTCTTTATGAGAAAATCAAATTGCATAGTACTACACTAGGTGCTAGCAGGCCATCAGAAGCTCTAGGTATTGGAAGGAGGCAGTGAATAGAAAACACTCTTCTGGACAACACACACAAAATGCTGGAGGAGCTCAACAGACCAGGCAGCATCCATGGAAAAGAGAACAATCGGTCGATGTTTCAGACCAAGATCCTTCAGCAGGACTGGAGAAAAGGAGTAGAGGTAAAAGGTGGGGGGAAGGGGAGGAAGAAATACAAGGTGAAAGGTGAAACTGGGAGGGGGAGAGGGGTGAAGTAAAGAGCTGGGAAGTTGTTTGGTGAAAGAGATGCAGGGCTGGAGAAAGGGGAGTCCAATAGGAGAGGACAGAAGGCCACGGAAGAAAGAAAAGGGGGGAGGACCACTAGAGGGAGGCTATGGGCAGGCAGCGAGATAAGGTGAGAGAGGTCAGTTTTGTTTATAAAAAGCAATATATACCAAATACTTACATGACTAAGAACAATTCAAAATTCCAACATTCTGTTTAGGTTCCAAATCTCAGATATCAACAAAAACCAAATTCCTTTTTAGTTAGAATCAGAGAGATTCATTAGAATAATCTCTATTACTCCAATTTCTCTTACTAATTAGATCTAATATTATTCCCTATTTAAAGGTTTACAGACTAACCTTTTCTTCTGTTGGAGACCCTGACCTGGAGCCACTCTGGTTCCTTGTGGTGATGGGACCTGATGTAGATTGGGAGACTGCTTCACTGAGCACCTAAACTCCGTCTTCCATAAAAAGTGGGTCTCCTGGTGGCCATCCATTTCAACTCGACCTTCCATTCCCATTCCGACATATCAGTCCACGGCCTCCTCTACTGTCGTGATGAGGCCACACCTCCAACCTAATGGCAGTAGGTTTGATTTCTCGAACTTCCTCTGTTACACATTGGATGTTTGTCCATCTTTGTTGTTTGTGGTTTTTCATGGATTCTCTTGTATTCCTTTGTTTTCTTGTAGATGATCAGGGACAGTCAGCATGGCTTTGTGAAGGGCAGATTGTATCTAACAAGCCTGATAGAGTTCTTTGAGGAGGTGACCAGTCACGTAGATTAGGGTAGTGCAGTGGATGTGATCTACATGAATTTTAGTAAGGCATTTGACAAGGTTCCACATGGTAGGCTTATTCAGAAAGTCAGAAGGCATGGGATCCAGGGAAGTTTGGCCAGGTAGATTCAGAATTGGCTCGTCTGCAGAAGGCAGAGGGTTGTGGTGGAGGGAGTACATTCAGATTGGAGGGTTGTGACTAGTGGTGTCCCACAAGGATCTGTTCTGGGACCTCTACTTTTTGTGATTTTTATTAACAACCTGGATGTGGGGGTAGAAGCAAGTTTGCAGACGACGCAAAGGTTGGTGGTGTTGTGGATAGTGTAGAGGATTGTTGAAGATTGCAGAGAGACATTGATAGGATGCAGAAGTGGGCTGAGAAGTGGCAGATGGAATTCAACCCGGAGAAGTGTGAGGTGGTACACTTTGGAAGGACAAACTCCAAGGCAGAGTACAAAGTAAATGGCAGGATACTTGGTAGTGTGGAGGAGTAGAGAGATCTAGGGTTACATGTCCACAGATCCCTGAAAGTTGCCTCACAGGTAGATAGGGTAGTTAAGCAACCTTATGGGATGTTAGCTTTCATAAGTCGAGGGATAGAGTTTAAGAGATGCGATGTAGTGATGCAGCTCTATAAAACTCTAGTTAGGCCACACTTGGAGTACTGTGTCCAGTTCTGGTCGCCTCAATATAGGAAGGATGTGGAAGCATTGGAAAAGGTACAGAGGAAATTTACCAGGATGCTGCCTGGTTTAGAGAGTATGCATTATGATCAGAGGTTAAGGGAGCTAGGGCTTTACTGTTTGGAGAGGAGGAGGATGAGAGGAGACATGATAGAGGTGTACGAGATATTAAGAGGAATAGGCAAGAATGGACAGCCAGCGCCTCTTCCCCAGGGCACCACTGCTCAGTACAAGAGGACATGGCTTTAAGGTAAGGGGAGGGAAGTTCAAGGGGGATATTAGAGGAAGGTTTTTCACTCAGAGAGTGGTTGGTGCGTGGAATGCACTGCCTGAGTCAGTGGTGGAGGCAGATACACTAGTGAAATTTAAGAGACTACTGGCCATGGAGGAATTTAAGGTGGGGGGTTATATGGGAGGCAGGGTTTGAGGGTTGGCACAACATTGTGGGCCGAAGGGCCTGTGATGTCCTGTACTATTTTATGTTCTATGTTTTTATGTTCTATTACGGATTACAGGTTGAGAGAGGGACAGGAATGAATGCTTAATGTCTCAGGGTCTTTTGTTAAAAATGAAAGAAGGCGAGGTATAGTGAGGCGGAGAGTAGCACTACTATTTGGGTCAATAAACAAGTGCACTCTGAGGGGGCATAACAGGGGTGCTGCACGATAGAACCTGTGAAGAGGGCGGGGCCTGTGGAAAGGCGGGCCCAGTCTTCAGCAAACGAGCGGTTCGCTGGGCGGGTCTTGTTGCTAGGGGGCGGAGCCTGTGGAGAGGCCGTTCACTGTTCCGAGGACCGAACGGTTCGCTGGGCGGGTCTTGTTGCTAGGGGGCGGAGCCTGTGGAGAGGCCGTTCACTGTTCCGGGGACCGAACGGTTCGCTGGGCGGGTCCTGTTGCTAGGGGGCGGAGCCTGTGGAGAGGCCGTTTACTGTTCCGGGGACCGAGCGGTTGGCGGGGCGGGTCTTGTTGCTAGGGGGCGGAGCCTGTGGAGAGGCCGTTCACTGTTCCGGGGACCGAGCGGTTGGCGGGGCGGGTCTTGTTGCTAGGGGGTGGAGCCTGCGGAGAGGCCGTTCACTGTTCCGGGGACCGAACGGTTCGTTGGGCGGGTCCTGTTGCTAGGGGGCGGAGCCTGTGGAGAGGCCGTTCACTGTTCCGGGGACCGAACGGTTCGTTGGGCGGGTCCTGTTGCTAGGGGGCGGAGCCTGTGGAGAGGCCGTTCACTGTTCCGGGAACCGAACGGTTCGTTGGGCGGGTCCTGTTGCTAGGGGGCGGAGCCTGTGGAGAGGCCGTTCACTGTTCCGGGGACCGAACGGTTCGTTGGGCGGGTCCTGTTGCTAGGGGGCGGAGCCTGTGGAGAGGCCGTTCACTGTTCCGGGGACCGAACGGTTCGTTGGGCGGGTCCTGTTGCTAGGGGGCGGAGCCTGTGGAGAGGCCGTTCACTGTTCCGGGGACCGAACGGTTCGCTGGGCGGGTCCTGTTGCTAGGGGGCGGAGCCTGTGGAGAGGCCGTTCACTGTTCCGGGGACCGAACGGTTGGCGGGGCGGGTCTTGTTGCTGGAAGCCGACTCGAAACCGCGGCTGGGCGGGGTTGGGCTCGGTGCAGCCCTGCCTGTGGAGGAAATTCATGACTTGTAGCTGCTGCCTGGTGTGCGATCGGAGAGTGGAGCATGGAGCGGGTGTGCCGCGGACTGCCCGAGTCCCCGATCGGGTCTGGGACCCGCTTATGGGTAAGTCAAGAGCCCAGAGCAGGGTCGGTTGTAACTCGGTTTATTTCTGAAGCGCTCTAGAATAAAAATATTAGAAATATTTCACGATCATGTACGAAACAGAACTCAGTGTAAGCCATTCGGCTCTTATAGCCTGCTGTACCCCACAATGTCCGGTCTGCACTTTTACCTCAGCGCCATTCTCCTACACAGCGTCCATGCACTTCACTACCGTATCAAAACCCTACATGCCCAGGCATCGGGCCTCCGCAGCCTCTTCGGTGGAGAATTTCAGAGATCTTCCACTCTGTAAACGAAGAAGTTTCTTCCCCCTTCCTCACTTCTCTGTCCCGAATACCTGCTCTGGCTTGAGGCCATGAACCTCATGTAGTGAGGCGAAACCTCATCGCTTTTTCACCCTTTCAAACCCTGTCGGTGTTTTGTACATTTAATTATCTCTGATTCTTAAGCACATGAACTTATTCTTGAACGAACAGGTAAAAACCGTAATCATTTAAATAATTTAAAATAATTTCCCATTCGGGATCGATAAAATACTTATTAATTACACTTTAGCAACACTCTGACCACTTCAGAATCAGATTTAATATCACTTTCAAATGTCGTGAAATTCTTTGACTTGCTGCTGTAGTGCATTGCAATACATAATAAAATAAACTAAATTGCAATAAGAAATATATATATATATATATAATTAAACAAGTCATGCAAAAAGCGAAGGACAAATACCTCCTCGATGGTAGCAAAGCGAAGAGGGCATGTCCTGGGTGGTGCGAGTCTGTAATGATGGATCCTGCCTTCCTGAGGCATCACCTTTTGAAGATGGCCTGCATGTTGGGGTTCCTAGTGCCCATGGTGTAGCTGGATGTTTTTTCTGATATGTGCAGCGGCCCCTCCATACCAGATTGTTATGCAACCAGTTAAAATGTTCTCCTCGGTAGATCTGTAGAAATTTGCGAGGATCTTTGGTGACATACCAAATCTCCTCAACTCCTAATGAAATATAGCCGCTGTCTTTGACGACTTCACACTAAAATGGAACTTTTTATTTTAATTGTGCTTTCTTGTAAAAATTGTGTACAGTTGGTTATCTTTGTGAATGCTGCTTATTTAATGTACTGTACCTGTGATCCTGTTGCAAGTAGTTTTTCCTCGCACTGTGCATAAATGTACTTGCATGCACATGTTAATGAAGTCGCGATTCTCTTAAAATAATCTCCCAACTCGAATCACTCTGGTGAATCTCTGTCTGTTGTGAGCAGAACATAGAACAGCGCAGCACCTCAGAGGAACAGGCCCTTCGGCCCACAATGTTGTACAAAACTAATTAAATTAGTAATCAAGTACCCAACTAAAGTCATCCTTCTGCCTACACAGTGTCCCTGATCTGCATATTAATGTACTTATCTTAGAGCCTTTTGAATGTCCCTATAGTATTTGCCTCCACCACCAGCCCAGGCACCCAATCACTCTCTATGTAAAAAAAAACTTGCTGCTCACATCTTTAAATTTAACCCTCTCACCTCAAATGCATGCCCTCCGGTATTAACATTTTAAGCCTGGGAAAAAGATACTCTCTGTCCACTCTACATATGCCTCTCATAATCTTGTAAACCTCTATTAGATCTCCCCTCAGCCTCTGCCATTCCAAAGAAAACAACACAAGTTTGTCCAATCTCTCATTATAGCACATACCCTCTAATCCTGGCCCCTCTCTAAAGCCGCAACATCCTTTTTATAATGGGGGAACCAGACCTGGATGCTATACTCCAAAAGTGGCCTAACTGGGATTTTATAAAACAGCAGCATAACTTCCTTAATCTTAAATGCAGTTCCTCAACTACAGTAATAAAGGCAAGCATGACGTCTCTTTTCACCACCCTGTCAAACTGTGCAGTCACTTTAAGGGAGCTATGGACTTATGCCCAGAGTTCCCTTTGTACGTCAGCACTGTTGTAGGTCTTGCTATTAACAGTGTACTGTCTCTTTACAACGGATCTCCCAAAATGCACCACTTCACACCTGGTTGGGTTAAACTCCATCTGCTATTTCTCTGCCCATATCTGCAATATCCTTTGCTGCTCTTCTATGCTATCCTCACCCCTGTCAATCTTTGTCTAATTTGCAATCTTACTAACTAGGTCATTTGTATATATCACACAGCAAAAATCCTAGTATGGGTCCTGTCACAGACACAGACCTCCAGCCAGAATAAGCTCCATCCACCAGTGCTGTCTGTCTTCTATAGGCAAGCCAATTCTGAATCCAAGTGGTCAATTTGCCATTGATCCCTTGCATCTTAATCTTCTGGATAAGCCTCCCATGCGGGACCTTGCCTTGATCCATATAGATAGCATCCACAGTTCTACCTTCATCGCCTCCTTGAAAAACTCAATTTTGTTTACAAAGAGTGATGGGTGCCTGGAATGCATGGTTTGGGGTGGTGGAGGCACAAAGCCATGCTGACTGTCACTATTTAGACCATGGTTTTCCAAATGCTCATAAATCCTCTCAAGTAACTTCCCTAACACTGACGTGAGATTCGCCAGGCCATAGTTGCCTTTTTATAGTAGTATAGAGGGCAACCAGTCTCGTGAACATATTTCCAAGTGCAGTCTCAGCAAGGCCCTGAATAATGGCTGCAAATATGCATTTACTTTTATACTGAGTTCGTTGTGCAAAAATGATTGATGTTCTGTTTGCTGCTTTAACTTTCATGTAAAGTGTATTATTTGTGCATTAGGACACCCAGGTCACTTTGAACACCAGTGTCTTTTGGCCCTGATGAAGTGTCTCAGCCAAACCATCAGCTCTTCATTCCTCTCCATAGATGCTGCCTGACCTGAGTTCCAGAATTTTGTGTACGTTACTCTGGATTTCTAACACCTGCAAAATCTCTTGTGTTTATCTTTCAGTCTCTTGCTGTATTTTTGTATTTTGCTTTGCTTCTCATTCCAAGTGGGTGACTTCAACATGGGAGCAGACTCGATGGGCCAAATGACCTAATTCTGCCCCTGTGTCCCAAAGTCCATGTTATTACTATGGATACAATTCCTTTGTGCATTTACCTAGCATGTCTGAATCCGTAATCACCACTTTCAAAATCTTGGGATGCCGACTATCAGATTTTGTAGATTCATTGACTTTATTGGTTAGTACTTTTTAATGCTATTTTCATTCAGCTCCTCATTTTTCAATCTTTTGTCATAGTACATTGTATAGCATAGACACTTTGACCCACTGCATTTGTGCCAACCTTTTAGCCCACCTACAATAGTCCCACTTCCTTGCATTGGCACTGAATCTTTCTATGTATGCCGCCTTGAACTTTCAAAATGCCTCTCAAATGTAGAAATTGTATCTGATTCCACCACCAACATCTTTGGCAATGCATTCCGGCTGTCAACTGTTCTGTGTGTTTTGAAAATAACTCCAAAGATACCTTTAAATCTCCACTCTTGCCTTAAAACTGTGTCCTCTTGTTCTTTGTACCCTTACCATTGAAAAAAAGAGATTTTGCCTATCGATATATTTCAACTATTAAGCCTTTATCTGTCAGATTCCCCCATTTGTTTCTGGGAGACCAAGTCCAGTCTTTCATTTCTCCCACCATAACTCAAATCCTCCAGTCCCAGGCAATATGCTGGTGTATCTTCTCAGTACTTTCTCCAGAAAAGCCACATCCTTCTGACTGTGTGGCAAACAGAACTGCATGCAAAGTTCCAGGTGTTGTCTAACCCATTTTGTGTAATCGTCCTCCACTACATTTTGTGGGTTAATGTGGTTTCAGTGACAGAAAATATTTGCTTTTCCCTTGTTTCTCAGTATAGTTTCTGCTCTCTCACTCTGCAGGGAATCCTCATTTTCTGCTGCTAATCTTTTATTTCTCTCCCTAATAAATTAGCTTCAATTGATTGTTTATATTTCTTGTGAGATTACTCTTATTTTCCTTTATAACATGTTTCTTTCCTATGAACACTGAAATTTTGCCAATTCATGCACTTGTTCTTTTAGTCAAATAAACTTTATTCATAATAAAACATTGCTTCTAATAATAAAATGCCTGAAGTTTTTTTAATTCTTTACAGGAAGAATGTGCAGGATTGGGGAAAAATTGATCAGTACCGGAGGAATGTGCTGGGAATAGGGGTGGGGGGTGTTATGGATCAGTACAGGAGGAATGTGCTGGGAATAGGGGTGGGGGGTGTTATGGATCAGTACAGGAGGAATGTGCTGGGAATAGGGGTGGGGGGTGTTATGGATCAGTACAGGAGGAATGTGCTGGGAATAGGGGTGGGGGGGTGTTATGGATCAGTACAGGAGGAATGTGCTGGGAATAGGGGTGGGGGGGTGTTATGGATCAGTACAAGAGGAATGTGCCGGGAATTAGAATGGGGGGTGTTATGGATCAGTACAGGAGGAATGTGCTGAGAATAGGGGTGGGGGGGGTGTTATGGATCAGTACAAGAGGAATGTGCCGGGAATTAGAATGGGGGGTGTTATGGATCAGTACAGGAGGAATGTGCTGGGAATAGGGGTGGGGGGTGTTATGGATCAGTACAGGAGTAATGTGCTGGGAATAGGGACAAATTGATCAGTACAGGAGGAATGTGCTGGGAATGTGGGCATATAGATTACATACAGGGGAAATGTGTCGGGAAAAGGGCATATGGATTACGTACAGGAGAAATGTTTTGGGAAAAGGGCATATGGATTTCGTACAGGAGAAATGTGTCGGGAAAAGGGCATATGGATTACGTACAGGAGAAATGTGTCGGGAAAAGGGCATATGGATTACGTTCAGACAGGCAGGAGGGATTATGATTGTGAGCTGAAGGGCCTGTTCCTAAGATATACAGTTGTATTCTAGAATGTTTGTCCTTTTAGCATTTTGTATCTAAAATAACTTGTTGTAAATTGTTTATAAAATCCTTAAGTATGAGTTGGTGCCTGTTTCCTGACTTAACTTTGAAATACAGTTTCCCAATCTACAAGGGCCAACTTGCAGTTCATGTTTTTGTATGTCACTTAGTTTCAGTTTAAGGATTTCAGACCAAATGAAATCTCTTCTGATCATATTATGATCACTTAATTGCAGGATTATTTATTAACCATTGCTCATAGCACATTATTAGATATAAAGCCATCTGTTCCCTTGACTTTCCTCAAAATATTGATCTCGGCAACCATTCCTTGTTTGTTCCATTCTGTCACTACCTGCTTGGTTTGCTCTTGTGAGTTGATGTTGTAATTATTATTGCTAAACATCTGACTTACTGTTCCACGCGACTCTGTCTATTACCATGACTGTTTGGGGCTCTGTGGATAACCTCCCAAGGTTTCCGCCATTTGTTCCTTTGAGCTGCATACAAACAGATTATATTTAGTTTTCTGATCTGTGTTCTGTCCTTTCTGTTGTCTTTTGTCATTTTCTTTATTACGACTTCAATTTTACCCATCTCATTTTGAAGGTTACATACCTGTATGAGGTTCCTTGTGCTAAAAGGTTTCTTGTTACAAAGTCACCAAAATTCACTGCATCGGAAAATTCACTGCCGTTTGGTTCATCACATCCATACATAGAACATGGTTATCAATTCACCTCTCATCCTGTATCACCTCAAAGACCAAGGCCTTAGTTCATTTATCCTATCCTCAAGATAAGTCCTCTACTCCAGACAGCATCCTGGTAAATCTCCACTTCACCTTCTCTAAAGCTTCCACATCCTTTTCATAATGAAGTAACCAAATCTGAATACAATGCTCCAAATGTGGTCTAACCAAAGCAACAGTACCTCATGGCTCTTGAGCTCAATCCCCAAAACTAAAGAAGGCAAAACACTATGTGCCTTTTTAACAACCTGATCAACTTGCACGGTAACTTTGAGGGATCAGAGGACATTGACTCCAAGGTCCCTCTGTTCTTCCATCCTGTTAAGAATTCTACCATTATGGCTGTACCCTGTCTTCAAATTCAATCTTCTAAGGAAAATTACTTCACACTTTTCCTGATTGAACTCCATCTGCCACTTCAAATCAAATCAAGTTTAAATATCATTCAACAATAATAGAAACAGAAAACGAAACAGTGTTCCTCTGGGGCCAAGGTGAAAAACAAACAAAGTGGCACATTCAAAAGAGTGAGCAAAGAGCATATTCACGCAAAAGAAAACATATATAGTTCAAGACCCTGAGCTGCATGTCCCACAATTGATGGTAATGTCTCCCAGCAGTGCACAAACACATGCAATCCAGCCTGTCATTTCACTGCTCGACCATGGGATGGCAGCACTGATGGGAGAGGCTAATCCCCCACCAAGCACGGACGTCATGCGGCACCGCCTCCGACGTTCCTCACCTGGTCTGCAGTAGCAGGCAAACCCACAGCTTGAGGCCTGGTCTTTGCTACAACCAAGTCTACACAGCTTCCATGTCATCTGTCACGCCACCAGACAAAGGGCCTTCATCAACTTACATTATCACTGTCCATCAGATTCTTGTAATTGCAAGTGAAATGTCCGAAACAATCTCCCATGGTATACTGTACGCTGCCTTCATGCACCAACTCTGATGCCTATGTGTAGCAACACCGTCTGCAGCCAGGTCAGCTCCTCTGACATCTGGGTGCCCCTTTGATACCTCTGCCAGCTGCGCTTCTGACACCAGTCCTGCTACTCCAATCACTGAGCAGTTCACTGATGGAGTAGCCCTGCAGTACCTGAAGTTCTTGGAGTAGAATTGTCTTGCAACCATAAAAAAACATATTTAACAGAGAAAAGCACCCTTGGTTGGCACCTGAGAGGCCGCTGCATTGGAATGCATTGCCATCTTACCAGAAGATCAGTCCAGCTCTGCATCCTATCAATGTCCCATTGTAACCAACTAAGGAAGAGCGTTGAGGTAAATCTCCAGGTCCCATTGGTACCCTCACTGGTTACTTAACTCAGAGTGCTCGGAGGTAATGGCTGGGTCTGGAATATCTGTGCCTGATTATTCAAACAACAGGCCAGTACAATGGTTTCCCACTAATTCTAAGTTCAAAAGTTCAAAATAAATTTATTATCTACTATCACCATATACAACCCTAAAGTTCATTTTCTTGTGAGCTTTCTCAATAAATCCAGTAACCATAATAGAACCAATGAAAGACTACACCAACAAGGTGAACAACTAGTGTGCAAAAGACAATAAACTGTGCAAACGCAAAAGGAAAGAAAAATAAATAATACTGATAAATAAGTAAGCAATAAATGTGGAAGAACATGAAATGAAGAGTCTTTGAAAGTGAGGCAATATTTTTGGAAAAAGTTCAGTGAAGTTATCTTCTGTGGCTCAGAAACCTGAAGCTTGAACTAACATTTCAGAAACTCCAATTTAGGTCCCACCCGGCAACTGTGGGATTTAAATATGGCTAGTAGTCAGTCCTTAGTAATGACCACAAAATGACTGGATTATTGATTTTAAAAATCGGCATTAAAGCCTCCCATGGAAAAAAATCAGCTATCCTTGCCCCCTGTGGTTTATATCGAACTCCAGTGACACCAGTGCAGTTGACATGTGAACACTTTCTGAAATGGCTTCACAAGCTCAGTTAGGGGTGGGCTTTAGATGCTGGTCTTGCCAGGTCAGCAAAAGTGAACAAGTTTTTAAAATATTTCATTAAATGTGGCTTAAGATTAAGACTTATTTTATTTCTTGCACCCATCTCACAACTGAGGGAGTAAAAACTATAAGTTGCATCTCTGTCACAAAGTGCAAGCAGTAAGAGGGAAAATGTGGGAGGATCTTACCCAAACTCTGCGATTGTAACATAATTGTTTTGTATACATGTGTGTACAGTCAGATATGCAATCAGATCAATGTGTGTTGATAAATCTGATGGCCTGGTGAAAGAAGCTGTCCCAGAGCCAGTTGGTTCTGGTCTAAATGCTGTGGTATCATTTGCCAGATGGTAGCAGCTGAAAGAGTTTGTGGTTGGGGTGGCTGGAGTTCCTGATGATCCTTTGGGCCCTTTTACCCCACCTGCTGCTGTAAAGCCCACTGCTCTACTCTCTCTATACCCATGACCTTGCACTCAACGTCAGTAAGACAAAAGAGCTGATTGTGGACTGAATAAGATGAAGGAACACATACCAAAGGGATCAGAAGTGGAGAGAGTGAGCAGTTTCAAGTTCCTGGGTGTTAAGATCTCTGAGGATCTAACCTGGTCCTAACATATCAATGCAGCTATAAAGAAGGCAAGACAGTGACAATACTTCATTAGGAGCTTGAAGAGATTTGGTATGTCAACAAAAACAGTCAAAAACTTCTATAGATGTACCATGGAGAGAATTCTGACAGGCTGCGTCACTGTTTGGTATGGGGTGCCACTGCACAGGACCGAAAGTAGCTGCAGAAAGTCATAAATTTAGTCGGCTCTATTTTGGGTGCTAGCTTACAAAGTATCCAGGATATCTTCAAGGAGCAGTGTCTCAGAAAGGCAGTGTTCATTATTAAGGATCCCCAGCAGCCAGGGCATGCCCTTTTCTCATTTTTACCATCAGGTAGAATGCCTGAAGGTATGCACTCAGCGATTCAGGAACAGCTTCTTCCCCTCTGCCATCCAATTCCTAAATGGACATTGAACCCATGAACACTTCCTCACTTTAAAAATATATATTATTTCTGTTTTTGCATGATTTTTAATCTATTCAATATATGTATACTGTGTTTTTTTTTGATTGATTTTCTTCTTTATTATGTATTGCATTGAACTGCTGCTGCTAAGTTAACAAATTTCACTACACAGGACGGTGATAATAAATCTGATTCTGAAAATGTCCTGATTAGAGTGAGGTTCACATCCACAGATGTGAACTGAACTGAGCTGTTTGCACCACTCTCTGCAGATGAGGACCTGAGAGCAAAGTTGTGAGTGTGCATCCATCCAAAACACGAGATTCTGCAGATGATGGAAATTCAGAGAAACACACACAAAATGCTGGAGGAATTCAGCAGGTTAGGCAGCATCTGTGGAAAGGAATAAACAGTCAACAGCCTGATGAAAGGTCTCAGCACAAAATGTCGACTGTTTACTCCTTTCAATAGATGCTGCCTGACCTGCCGAGATCCTGTGATACTGTGTGAGTTACTCTGAGCTTCCATCCAACACGAGGTTGTGATGTGCCTTCTACTGACTGCATCTGGAAGCTGGGCTCCGAGTTGCAGTGGTTGTTTGAGGTGTCAGCAGTGCCTTTGTGTATCTGGCCAGCAAAGTGAAAACTTCGGCTTTGCTCATTGGGTCATTTTTCTCCCTTCAAACCACTTACAGACTTGTCTATTTGTATTTTCTTTTCTGATCTGCAACACAATGTAGTGGTTCTGTTATGAAATTCTGACTTTGGGAAAATTTGGGCTGCTGCAGACATTTTCCTCTCCCCAGGATTGGGGTGTGTGTACGTTCCTCAGGCATAGGACTAACATCCTCTACTGGATACTGGCAGTCTGTTCGCCTCTGACCTTTGTCTTCAGTGAACACAGTTTGCATCGTAAATCCACTTCAAGCCTTTTGAATTGGAGTTTGAATTGTTAGGTAAATAAAGATATTGGAGTTTAGTCTCAGCGCCAGTGAGATAGGCAGGAAGTCTGTGTGCTAAGAGATGATCTATCCCAAGACACATCGGGTGCCCTCTTACCACTGCCCTCCAGATCTGGGGTCTGTCTGAAATCCAGATCAAAATCAAGTTTATTGTCACTGACATAGTGTACAGTGTTGTTTTGCAGCAGTGTACATGCAATACACATGCATTATTTCACATTACAATAAGAATATAAGTGTGAATTAGGTTGTGCTTACGGTTGGGTTCAGGACTGTTCAGAAATCTGATAGCAGAGAGGAGGAAGTTATTCCAGAAACAATGACATGGATCTTCAATCAGAATCAGAATTGGAGTTTAATCGCCAAGTACCTGTACACATACAAGGAATTTACTTCCAGCTGATGTTGTCTCTCTGCTCATAACAGATGATAAATATAAATGAAAAGGGGCCTTAATGGTAGTAACGAGAAATGGGTGTCCCAGACGAAGAGAATCCTTCATGATCGGTGCCGCCTTTTTGAGGCATCGTCTTTTGAAGATGTCCTGGATACTGGGGAGGCTAGTGTCCACGATGGAGCTGGCTGAGTTTACAACCCTCTGCAGCTTTTTCTGGCCCTGTGCAGTCGCCCTTCCATACAGGACAGTGATTCAACCAGTGTGAATACTCTCCACACTGCTAATTAAATGTCTTGCTCAGTGGAGTGTGGGCAAAGGAACTGTGACTGTGTCTATCACTTTGGGAGATAAAATAGCACATTCCCCAAAACTAAATTCTACCCATATGGCCTCACTGGATGATTCCCCCAAGAATGATTCTCTAAGTACTGCTGTTACATTCTCTGTTATCAAAAAGGCTGCACCCCCTTACTGCCCTGAACAGAAAGTGCAACATCTCTCCAACCCATGAGCAACAGTCATCCTGAAAGGCTTTCTGCAATCAATTAGTGTCTGGCCGGTGATATCTGATTTTTCAATTATCCCTCAGGCCTTTTGTACCGTGTAGAAGAAAGGCAATTAGAAAAAGGAATGGGCCATCAGACTCCTCATATCTGCTCCATTCAGTAGGATTATAGCTGAATCTTTATCTCAGCCACTTTTCTACACTGGTTCTGGTTTCCCTTATCAAATAAACCTCAATCTATCCTGACTACACTCAGAGATCGAGTCTCCACTGCCCACTCGGGCAGAGTTTCAAAGCTTCAGCACCATCCGGGTGATGAAATTAATTCCCATCTTCATTCTGATCCCTGTTTTGACCTGCAACCTTTGGGTTTAGACACATGGATTGGGTACGCTCATCCCTCCTGCCCAACATCGTTCTGTTTCCCAAAGGCATTATGGTGTGCAGATGGTTGGTTCGCAGCCTCCAGACACAAAGATGAGAGCATTCAAATTTCATGTGGTAAACCTCCTTGTGGTTTTACACCATCAACCTGACTTGCCTGTGTTGCAAGATACCTTCCCTACCCACCACCCTGGCTTCCACCATCAGGACCCACAGATAATGATCCACATTACCTGATAGTTCTGCCTTAGTTGTGGTTTCAAGGCCCACTCTGATGACTTACAGTTGGTCACTGGAGAAGTTTGCTGGAGCTGTTGTCCTGTCATATGGGCTTTCATTTATATTGGATGGTATGATAACGTAATGCTATTACAGCTCTCACAACACAAATTCAGTTCTGCTATCTGTAAGGAATTTGTACGTTCTCCTGTGACCATGTGAATTTCCTTCGTTTCCTCCCACATTCCAAAGACATACGGTTAGGGTTAGGTTTAGTAAGTTGTGGCCACATCTGAAACATAGCGATTCTTGTGGGCTGCCCCCATCCACAGACTATGTTGTTGATGCAATCAATAAAATTCACTCTGTTTTGATGTACATGTGACAAATAAAGCTCATCTTTACTCTTTCAATTTTTAAATCAAGGCCTCAGGAAGACACAAAACATGGCATTATTTTGTAGAATGACATGGAATTATCAAAGTGATCTAGTCAATATATATTTCTCTGAGCTGGAAGGGATGATCTGATCCATGCTGGCAGGAGGTTCCTTCGGCCAACAAGTCCATGCTGACTCAGTTCTGTCTCCTTGAGGTAGTCCCATTTCTCCACTCTTGGCCTATATCCCTTGAAACTTTTATTATCTACATACTTATCAAAATGTTTTTTAAATGTTATAATTGTACCCAGCTCATTTCTTACCCCACCACTCTCTTTCTTTTTTACAAGTTACCCCCTCAGATCCCATCTAAATCATTCCCTCTTGCCTTCACTGTGCCCTCTAGTTTTAGACTCTCCTACCATGGAAAAAGTCTGTGACCATTCACATTATACATGGCCCTCATGATTTTACCTCAGCCTCCTATGCTTCCAGGAAAATGAATCCCAGTCTATCCAGTCGCTCCTCCTAGCAGAGGCCCTCCAGTGCTGGTAATGCCCTTATGCATCTTTTCTGCACCCATACAAGCTTAATGATGTGCTTCTCACACCCATCTTACTCATGCTTTGGTCAGGCTTTTCTCATTTTGCTGTTATCACCTGGTGTGTTCTGTTTTGTTGTGTTCTGGGTTGTTCTGCCAAGCATGGAAGGCTTCCTATGTTGGTGGCGGATTGTGTGGTGACATTTGCGATCTCCCCCGGCATTTCATTGTATATGTTGGTTGTTAACACAAATGATGCATTTCACTGTTTGTTTCCATGTACGCACGATAAATAAATCTGTATCTGTAGATTCACATTTATTTATTGATGATGAACTTAGAGCATGGATCAGTATGTGGAACTGTGAAGTTGTGGCCATTACAGACACTTGGTTGAGAGGGGGACAGGAATGGATGCTTAATGTCCCATGGTTTTGATGTTTTAGAAAAGATAGAGAGGTAATGAGGACAGGAAGAGTTGCACTGCTAATCAGGGACAATATCACAGCTGCACTCAGAGAGGACATAATGGTGGTGGGGGGGGGGGGCGTGAGTGTTCTCCACTCATTTTATGTAGGTAGAACTCAAAAATAGGAAAGGTGCAATCACCCTGGTGGTTCTGTAGTACAATCCCATCAATAGCCACTCAGACATTGAGGAACAGATATTAAGGCAGATTAAGGAAAGATGCAAAAATACGGGACAGGTATGTTTCTACCAGAAGGAAGGACAAGAATGGCAAGGATGTTGAGGGAGGAGATGAATTTAGTCAAGGAGGAAAAGGAAAAGTATGTAAAGCTTAGGAAGCCAGAATTAAACAGAGCCCTTGAGGGTTATAAAGAAGCCAGAAAAGAATGCAAGAAGAAAATAGGAAAGCCAGAAGGGATTATGGAAAGCCTTTGGCAAGTAGGATTAAAGAGAATCCCAAGATAATCATACATCAGGAGCAATAAGATAACTAGGGAAAAGGTGAGACCACTCAAGGATAGAGGGGGAAACATTTGCTTGAGCATAGAACATAGAACAGAACAACACACAACCAGGTCATTGGCCCACAATGTTGTGCCAAACCAACTAAAAAGCAAATCAAAATTACCTAAACACTAGTCCCTCTAACCTGTACCATGTCCATATCCCTCCATTCTCCTTACAACCACGTGCCTATCCAAGTGTCTCTTAAAAGCCTCTAATGTATTTGCCTCTACCACCATACCAGGCAGCATTCCTGGCATCCATGACTGAGTAAAACAACTTGGACCTTCACATCCCCTTTGAATCTAACTCCTCTCACCTTCAATGCAGGTCCTCTGGTATTAGACTTGGGTGCAAAGGACATGGACAAGGTTTTTAATGAGTATTTAGATAATTATTTACCAAGGAGAAGTGCATGAAGGATAAGGAGATCAATGCTGAGAGTATAAATATATTAGAGTATTTCAGAGTGAAAGAAAAGGTAGTGATGGGTCTCTTATAGAACACTAAAGGTGGATAAGTCCCAAGGGCCTGATGGGATATACCCCAGGACAGTTAGGGATGTAAGTGAAGAAATTGATGGAGCCTTGGCCAATATCTTTGTGTACTCTCTAACCATAGATGAAATTCCGGGGGACTGCTGAGAGCTAAAGTTGGTCCATTATTCTAGAAGGGATCAGGGAATTATCCTGGAAACTATAGACCAGTGAGTTGCACATCAGTGGTAGGGAAGTTACTGGAGTGAGTTCATAGGGATAGGATTTATTAGCATTTGGAAAACAGGGAGAGAGCATGTCTTTGTCCGACTTACCAACAGTTGAGTTTTTTGACGAGGTGACGGGGATGATTGATGAAGGTGGGGCCGTGCATGGGTCTACATGGATTTTGTAAGGTGTTTGACAAGGTCCCTCATGGGAGGCTCATGAGGGAGATTAAAATGCATAGGATCAATGGTGAATTGGCTGTTTGGATTCATAACTGCCTTGCCCATAGAAGACAGAGGGTGGTGGTCAAAGGTTTTATTCTGGCTGGAGGTCTGTGATTAGTGGTGTTCTGCAGGGATCTGTACTAGGACCTCTCTTGTTTGTGATGTAAATAAATGACCTGGATGAAAACATAGATGGTTGGGTTTGGAAGTTTGTAGATGATATGAAGATTGATATTCTTGTGGATAGTGTTGATAACTGGCAAAGTATACAGTGGATTATAGATGTGTTGCAGATGGGTGGAAAAATGGCAGATGGAGTTTAACCAGCCAAGTATGAAGTGTTGCGCCTTGGTAGGTCAAATGTGAAGAGACAGTACACTGTTAAGGGCAAGATCCTTAACAGTGCTGATGAGCAGAGGGACTTTGGGGTCTAAGTTTATATCACCTTGAAAGTGGTTACATGAGTTGATAGGGTGGTTCAGAGGGCGTATGGTGTGCTTGCCTTTATTAGTTGAGGCACTGAGTTTAAAAAGTCAGGAAGTTAGTTGCAGCTTTAAAAAACTCTAGTTAGGTCGCTTCTTGAATACAGTTCTGGTCACGACATCATAGAAAGGAAGCCGAACCTTTGGAGATAGTGCAGAAGAGGATTTCCAGGATGTTGCCTGTATTAGAGGGCATGTACTGTAGTGAGAGATTGGACAAGCTTGAAGTGGCAGAGGCTGAGGGGAGATCTGATAAAGGATTGTGAGAGGCATGAGAGAGTTATAGGAGTATGAGTGGGTTAAAATGTCTAAAACCAGAGGACATGCATTTAAGGAGAGAACAGATAATTTCAAAGGAGATGCAAGGAGCAAGTTTTTTACACAGAGAGTGGTCGGTGCCTGAAATGTGCTGCTCGAGGTGGTAGTAGAGGCAGAAACATTAGGGACTTTTAAGGGATGCCTAGGTAAGAAAGTGGAAGGATATGAACATTGTGTAGACATAAGAAATTAGTACTGTTGGTCATTTGATTACTAATTTATTTGTTTTAGCATAACATGGTGGGCCAAAGGGCCGTTTCCTGTGTTGTAGTGTTCTATGTTCTATAGCACTGGCGGTGGCTTTGTTCTTTAATTTAAAAAATATATATATTTCAGTGGATGTATATCAGTTTTGGCCTGGACCAGTGAGAAATGTGTAGAAATTCCAATTTCTTTACTCGGTTAAACTTTATTGTTGACTCTCCATTGGTTCTGCCTTTGTTGCTGCAGCATTTTCTGTTTTTATATCATACCTATTTATGAAGTGGTGTGTTGAATTTCTATTTGGGGTATGGTTACTGTGAGAGGCAGTTGTGCAGGTGCTTTGATGAGCCATAAAACCATAGAACATCACAGAAACAGGCCCTTCGACCCTTCTTGGCTGTGCTGATTCATTTTTCTGCCTTGTCCCACTGACCTGCACCTGGACCATATCCCTCCATACACTTCTCATCCATGTACCTGTCCAAGTTTTTCTTAAATGTTGAAAGTGAGCCGGCATTTACCACTTCATCTGGCAGCTCATTCCACACTCCCACAACTCTCTGTGTGAAGAAACCCTCCAATGTTCCCTTTAAACTTTTCCCCTTCACCGTTAACCCATGTACTCTGGGTTTTTTTCTCCCCTAGCCTCAGTGGAAAAACCCTGCTTGCTTTCACTCTATCTATGCCCATCATAATTTTATATATCTCTATCAAATCTCCCCTCATTCTTCTATGCTCCAGGGAATAAAGTCCTAATCTATTCAACCTTTCTCTGCAACTCAGTTTCTCAAAACCCAGCAAGGCAGCATCCTTGTAAACCTTTTCTGCACTCTTTCAACCTTATTAATATCCTTCCTGTAATTCAGTGACCAAAACTGGTCACAATACTCCAAATTCGGCCTCACCAATGCCTTGTACAACCTCACCATAACATTTCAACTCTTATACTCAATAACACACACAAAATGCTGGTGGAACACAGTAGGCCAGTCAGCATCTATAAGGAGAAGCACTGTCGACATTTCGGGCCGAGACCCTTCGTCAGGACTAACTGAAAGGAAAGATACTAAGAGATTTGAAAGTAGTAGGGGGAGGGGGAAATGCAAAATGATAGGAGAAGACCGGAGGGGGTGGGGTGAAGCTAAGAGCTGGAAAGGTGATTGGCGAAAGTGATATAGAGCTGGAGAAGGGAAAGGATCATGGGACAGGAGGCCTTGGGAGAAAGAAAGGGGGAGGGGAGCACCAAAGGGAGATGGAGAACAGGCAGAGAGAGAAGTAAAAAAACAAATAACTAAATATGTCAGGGATGGGGTAAGAAGCGGAGGAGGGGGATTAACAGAAGTAGAGAAGTCAATGTTCATGCCATCAGGTTGGAGGCTACCCAGCTGGTATATAAGATGTTGTTCCTCCAACCTGAGTGTGGTTTCATCTTGACAGTAGAGGAGGCTATGGATAGACATATCAAAATGGGAACGGGACGTGGAATTAAAATGTGTGACCACTGGGAGATCCTGCTTTCTCTGGCGGACCGAGCGTAGGTGTTCAGCGAAATGGTCTCCCAGTCTGCGTCGGGTCTCATCAGTATATAAAAGGCCACACCAGGAGCACCGGACACAGTATACCACACCAGCCGACTCACAGGTGTAGTGTCGCCTCGCCTGGAAGGACTGTCTGGGGCCCTGAATGGTGGTGAGGGAGGAAGTTTAAGGGCAGGTGTAGCACTTGTTTCGCTTACAAGGATAAGTGCCAGGAGGGAGATCGGTGGGAAGGGATGGAGGGGACGAGTGGACAAGGGAGTCGCGTAGTGAGCGATCTCTACGGAAAGCAGAAAGGGGGGGGGAGGGAAAGATGTGCTTGGTAGTGGGATCCCGTTGGAGGTAGCAGAAGTTACGGAGAATTATACGTTGGACCTGGAGGCTTGTGGGGTGGTAGGTGAGGACAAGGGGAACCTTATCCCGAGTGGGGTGGCAGGTGGATGGGGTGAGGGCAGATGTGTGGGAAATGGGAGAGATGCGTTTGAGAACAGAGTTAATGGTGGAAGAAGGGAAGCCCCTTTGTTTAGAAAAGGAAGACATCTCCTTCGTCCTGGAATGAAAAGCCTCATCCTGAGAGCAGATGCGGCAGAGACGGAGGAATTGTGAGAAGGGGGTAGCAGTTTTGCAAGAGACAGGGTGGGAAGAGGAATAGTCCAGGTAGCTATGAGAGTCTGTAGGCTTATAGTAGATATCAGTAGATAAGCTGTCTCCAGAGATGGAGACAGAAAGATCAAGAAAGGGGAGGGAGGTGTCAGAAATGGACCAGGTAAATTTGAGGGCAGGGTGAAAGTTGGAGGCAAAGTAAATGAAGTCGATGAGCTCAGCATGCATGCAGGAGACAGCGCCAATGCAGTCGTCGATGTAGTGAAGGAAAAGAGGGGGACGGATACTCGTATGGACTTGGAACATGGACTGTTCCTCGTGTTTGCTCTTATACTCAATACTTTTATCTATAAAGGCCAATGTACCAAAAGTTCTCTTTAGTACCCTATCTATCTGTGACGTCACGTTTAGGGAATTTGGTATCCTTACTTCCAGATCCCTCTGATCTACTGAACTCCTCAGTGCCCTACCATTTACCTTGTATGTTCTATCTTGGTTTGTCCTTCCAAAGTGCAATACCTCACACTTGTCTGTATTAAACCCTATCTGCCATTTTTCAGCCGGTCCAAGTCCCTCTGCAAGCTTTGAAAACCTGCCTCACTGTCCACTACACCTCCAATCTTTGTATCATCAACAAATTTACTGATCCAGTTTACCACATTATCATCCAGACCATTAATATAGATGACAAATAACAATGGACCCAGCACTGATCCCTGTGGCACACCACTAGGCACAGGCCTCCACTCAGAGAAGCAATCCTCCACTACCACTCTCTGGCTTCTCCCATTGAGCCAATGTCTAATCCAATTTATTACCTCACCATGTATACCTAGCGACTGAATCTTCCTAACTATCCTCCCATGCGGGACTTTGTCAGAGGCCTTACTGAAGTCCATGTAGACAACATCCACTGCCTTTCAGTTTCCTTCATCCACTTTCCTGGTAACTTCCTCGAAAAACTCGAATAGATTTGTTAAGCATGACCTACCACGCACAAAGCCGTGTATAAGTCCCTAATAAGTCCCTGTATATCTAAATACTTGTATATCCTATCTCTTAGTACTCCTTCCAATAATTTACCAACTACTAATGTCAAACTTACTGGCGTATAATTTCCTGGATTACTTTTGGAGCCATTTTTAAACAACGGAACAACATGAGCTATCCTCCAATCCTCCGGCACCTCACCCGTAGATACTGACATTTTAAGTATATCTGCCAGGGCCCCTGCAATTTCATCACTAGTCTCCTTCAAGGTCCAAGGGAATGCCCTGTCTGGTCCTGGGGATTTATCTACTCTGATTGCCTCAAGATAGCAAGCACCTCCTCCTCTTCAATCTGTATAGGTTCCATGACCTCACTACTTGTTTGCCTTATTTCCATTGACTCCATGTCAGTTTCCTTAGTAAATACAGATGCAAAAAAACCATTTAAGATCTCCCCTATTTCTTTTGGTTTCATACACAGCCGACCACTCGATCTTCAAGAGGACCAATTTTATCCCTTACTATCCTTTTGCTTTTAATATACCTGTAGAAGCTTTTTGGATTATCCTATACCTTAACCACCAAAGCTACCTCATGTCTTCTTTTAGCCCTCCTGATTACTTTCTTAAGTATTTGTTTTGCACTTATTTATCTTCTTTATCAGACTTCCAGTATCCCTAGAGAACCATTATTCTTATTCACTTTGCCTTTAATCCTGACAGGAACATACAAACTCTGCAGTCTCAGAATTTCTCCTTTGAAGGCCTCCCACTTACCAACAACATCTTTGCCAGAGAACAACCTGTCCCAACCTATGCTTTTTAGATCCTTTCTCATTTCTTCAAATTTGACCTTTTTCCAGTTTAGAACTTCAACCTGAGGACCAGATAGATCTATCTTTATCCATGATCAAGTTGAAACTAATGGTGTTATGATCACTGGAACCAAAGTGTTTCCCTGCACACACTTCCGCCACCTGTCCTAACTCGTTTCCTGATAGGAGATCTAATATTGCATCCTCTCTAGTCGGTACCTCTATATATTGATTTAGAAAACTTTCCTGAACACATTTTACAAACTCTAACCCGTCTAGACCTTTAACAGTATGGGAGTGCTAATCAATATGTGGAAAATTAAAATCTCCTACCATCACAACTTTGTTTCCTGAAGTTGTCTGCTATCTGTCTGCAGATTTGCTCCTCCAATTCTTGCTGACTATTGGGTGGTCTATAATACAACCTCATTAATGTGGTCATACCTTTCCTGTTTCTCAGCTTCACCCATATGGCCTTTGTAGACAAGCTCTCTAATCTGTCCTGCCCGAGTGCTGCCGTAACATTTTCCCTGACTAGCAATGCCACTCCCCCGCCCTTCATCCCTCTGCCTCTATCACGTCTGAAACATCGAAACCCTGGAACATTAAGCTGCCAGTCCTGCCCCTCCTGTAGCCAAGTTTCACTAATGGCTACAGTGTCATAATTCCATGTGTCAATCCACGCCCTCAGTTTGTCAGCCTTCCCCACAATACACCTCACATTGAAATAGACACACCTCAGAAGATTATTACCACCACACACAAACAACCCTTCTATTTGTGTCTTTGCATGAACCTCTAACATCATTTATTTTCACCCCCGCTCCACTATCTGCTCTGGCACTCTGGTTCCCATCCCCCTGCAAATCTAGTTTAACCCCCCCGCCCCTCAATTGCTGGGGAAAAAGCTCCAATCAGTGCAGGTTGGCACTTCCATTGTACCCTATTGGCAGACCACAGTTTGTGTGACTTCAGAGCTGTACATCAGTCAGAGATATAAGCAGCACTGGGCCCCACAGGGGACTGTATTGGCTCCCTTCCTGTTTACCCTGTACATCATGGACTTTAGAGACAACACTGAGTCATGTCATCTGCAGAAATTCTCTGATGACTCAGCAATAGTTGGGTGTGTAAAGGGAGGATGGGAGGATGAATGCAGGACCCAGGTGGAGGACTTTGTCAAATGGTGCAAACTGAATCATCTGCAGCTCAACATCAGTAAGATAAAAGAGATGGTGGTGGACTTTAGGAAAACCAACCCTGCACTGCTCCCTGTTATTATTGATGGTGAGGACCTACAGGTACCAGGGATATATTTGGATGACAGACTTGAGTGAAGCACCAACACAGAGCCTGTGTACAAGAAGGGCCAGAGTCACCTCTACCTCCTGAGGAGACTGAGATCCTTTGGAGTATGCAGGCCTGTCCTTCATGTTTCCACCAGTCTGTTGTTGCCAGTACAATCTTCTATGTGGTGTGTGCTGGGGCAATGACATCAACGTGAATGATGCCAACAGGCTCAATAAACTGATTAGAAAGCCTGACTCTGTTATAGGAGTCAAAATGGACACACTGGAGGCTGTCGTAGAACAAAGGACCCTACAGAAAATTCTGGAGATTGTGGACAATATTTCTCACCCTCTGCATGCCACCTTGGCTGAACAGAGGAGCACTTTTAGTAATAGAGTAAGACAATTGCGCTGCACCAAAGAGCATTATATGAGGTCATTCTTACCCTCGGCCATTAGGTTCTATAATGAATCAACCTATAGTGGGGAAATGATGTCCCCTCTCCTGTTAGACTGTTAGAGGTAACTTATTTTTTATTCTTTCTTACATCTTTTCTAATATTTGTATATCTGTGTACTTGTAATGCTACTGTGACACTGTAATTTCTTTTGGGATCAATAAAGTACCTTTCTATAAGGGGCCTAAAACTGCTCACAATTCTCCAAATGATGCTTTACCAGTGCCTTATAAAGCCTCAGCATTACATCCTTGCTTTTATATTCTTGTCCTTTCAAAATGAATGTTAACATTGCATTTGCCTTCCTCACCACTGACTCAACCTGCAAATTAACCTTTAGGGAATCCTGTATGAGGGCTCACAAGTCCCTTTGCACCTTGAGTTTTCTGTCCTTTTAGAAAACAGTCTATGATTTTGTTCTTTTGTTACGTATCCCGTAACTGGATAACTTACCAGCAAAGATAGAGAAGTCCGTTGAAGTCTGATGTCACTATTTTCAAACGTTTTTATTTATAAAGGGACACAAAAGTAAGGTTAATACAAACATTCAGATAATGCACATCGTCAATACTCAATCTAAAGCGCGGGTATAGTAATAATCATCATTAAGAAGTGAGCTCTACTGTTGTCTAGGGGTTAATAGATTGTCCGTTGGAAATATAAAAGTCACTCAGAAGTCTGCAGGCCTCAGCCCTTTGAGAATCGCTGGGTTTCACGTGGGGCAACCGAGAGAGAGAGATTGGGGAGAAGAGAAAGAACTTGCCGGGTCTTGATGAAGCTTCCGTGAAATCGGGGGAGCGTTGGTTCCCTCTCCCCGATGTTAGTTAAAAGCGGTTTTCTGTGATTCCAGCCACAAATCCCAATCCCAGAATCTAACGCACGTGGCTTCCTTCAGAATGGCTTCCCGCTTCTGCGGGATCACTCTCTTGTGTCTTCTTGGTGCGTCTGAAGGGGCTGTCCCCCTGAGACTCTCCTTTATACTTCCTCACGGGGTCGCAGGTGTCAATCAGGTTGGGATGATGCAATCTCTCTCTCAACCAGCCCACCTTGCCCGAGGGCTTTTCACGTGGTCTCCATGAGACAATAGTCGCTGTTGTCTTATTCTGCATCCCGGGTGAACATGCAATTCGGCACATTTCTCTCTCTCTCTCTCCTACTGGGTCTACTGAACCCCCCCCCCGATGGGTGCTCTTGCGATTCTCACAAAGGAGGGGGCTGGGATCATAACACTTTCTATCGAAGTGCATGACCAAACACTTCCCTACACTGTATTTCATTGGCTACTTCTTTGCCCATTCTCCTAATCTACTTACATGCTGAAGATACACTGCTTCCACAACACTGCCTGCCCCACTACATATCTTCATACTGTCTGCAAACTTGTCCACAAAGCCATCAATTCCATCATTTGAATCATTGACATATCGTGTATAAAGAAGCAGTCCCAATACAGAACTCTGTGGAACACCAGTGGTCACTGCCGCCAACTAGAAAAGGCCCCCTTTATTCCCACTCTTTTACTCTTGCCAACCAGCCAATGCTATATCCATGCTAGTATCTTTCCCTTAATATCTTGTTAAGCAGCCTCGTGTTTGGCACCATGTCAGAGGTTTTCTGAAAATCCAAGTACACTACATCCAACAATTTTCTTTTGTTTATCCTGCTTGTTACTTTCTGAAAGCATTCCAATATGTTTGTCAGGCATGATTTCCCCTTAAGGAAACCATGCTGACTTTGGCCTATGTTATCATATGCCCCCAAGTACCTGGAAGCCTCATCCTGAATAATCAAGTCCAACATCTTCCTAACCACTGTCAGGCTAACTACCCTATGTTTTCTTATCTTCTGTCTCCCTCCTTCTTGAAGAATGGAGCAACATTTGCTATTTTCCAGTCCTCTGGAATCAGGTTAGAATCAATTGACTCGTGAAAGATCATTACTAATGCCTCCACAATCTTCAGCCACCTCCTTCAGAACACTGGGGTGTAGTTCACCTGGTGCAGGTGACTTATCTACCTTCAGACCTTACAGCTTCCCAAGCTTCATCTCTCTAGTAATAGCAACTGCACTCATTTCTGACCCCACTTCAGTACATGGTTGGGTTGTGAAAATGAGCAAAGGGACAAATGGAATAGTGTATGGTCATGCACTTTCATATTCTCCCTGACACCCCCGAACTTCTGACATACTGCTAGTGTTTTCCAGTGTGAATGTGAATGCAAAATTCTTATTTAGTTCTTCTGCCATTTCCTTGTCCCGTAACACTACCTCCAGCAGCCCGATATCTATTCTCACCTCTCTATTACATCTTTTGGTATCCTCTTTGATATTATTGGCTAGTGTACCTTCACATTTCATCTTTTCCCTCCTTATGGCTTTTTTAGTTGCCACAACTTTATTGAAATTTGGAACAGGCTTGAGGGTCCGTATTCTGTGCTTCTGCTCTGGGTTGTGGTGTGGTTCTTGGTGATTTTGTTGATTAAAAAGCATTCTAACTTGACCAGATTTTAGCTTGTGATAAAATGCAGCTGGCTGAAAAGAATTTTCACAGCAATCAACTGATTATCACAAGCAAGATTGTGTTTTGCTATTTCTAACTGTACATTTCTATATTTGTTATCAACAACGCTATGAGGAGAACAGTCACCCTCTTTACCAGGCCACTTTGCTGTCCATTTCAGAGGCAGTACTGAACTGTCCTCCCCCTTCCAGCCATGTCTCGTCTCTTTTTCAAAAGAGAGGGGGTTTACCTTTGAACCCACCCTCTGTTACCCAGTGTTGATGGGTGTACTGTGGTGGTAGCTTCACCAACAAGTGATCTCTACCCATGCCTTGTAGCTTTGGTGAATTCAAGAAGGCATGTTGTCACGTGGTTACCAGCACAGGCACAAGGCCGTGGAATCCCAGAGTGGCCCCGCTGAGAAGAGCCTGAGCTGGCTCTCAAGGGGGATATTAGAGGAAGGTTTTTCACTCAGAGAGCGGTTTGTGTGTGGAATGCACTGCCTGAGTCAGTGGTGGAGGCAGATACACTAGTGAAGTTTAAGAGACTACTAGACAGGTATATGTAGGAATTTAAGGTGGTGGGGGGGGGGGGGTTATATGGGAGGCAGGGTTTGAAGGTTGGCACAACATTGTGGGCCAAAGGGCCTGTAATGTGCTGTACTATTCTATGTTCTATAAAATTAGTGAAGTAATATTACTTTTTCTGTAACTCTAGACAAGCTTTATTCTCAACCTTTCCTACCTCATTCTATTGCGTTCAGTGGTGTTTTTGTGGTCTGTTCTGCATTGGTGAGACTGTGCAGATCAGATGAAAGTTCATATGACCACCTACACTCTGTCCCCTGTGGTTGTCAAGAGCTCTTGGTTGCTTGGCAATTCAGCCCCCTCCCCATTCCCATGCTGACCTGCCTGCTTTCTCCACTGCCACAGAGAGGTCAAGAACCAGCTAGAGAAACAGCACCTCATACACCACTTGGGTGTCCGATAAACCAACGTGTTGAACATTCAGTTTCCTAATTCCTGGTAATACATTCCCCCTGTATTTCTTTTCCAATCTCTGTCTGTTCTCCCACTGCTCACCCCACTCACCCCCATGTTCTGGATCTGATACTCTCTCCTACCTGGTTCGGGTTACCCATCACCCACACATATATCTGCTTGTGTGTTTTCCCTGTGCTGTTCCCATCCAATTCTCCCCTCTCCCCCACCTCTTCATTAGCCCTACTTAATCAGCTTCTAGTCTGTCTTTCTCTTATTCCATTTTCTCCCTCTTGTAAGAGTGGGTTCCCTCACCTCCAACTCTCAATACAGGAGCCCCTCGGCTAATTACTGAGTCCCCTCCTTTAGTCCCTGTATTCCCATGACTGTATCGCCACCCACAGCTCCAATCCGTTAACTAAATTTGCTGACGACACTACACGGATTGGCCTTATAGAAACATAGAAAACCTACAGCAGAATACAGGCTCTTCAGCCCACAAAGCTGTGTCAAACATGTCCTTACTTTAGAAATTACTAGGGTTACCCATAGCCTTCTGTTTTTCTAAGCTCTATGTACCTATCCAGGAGTCTCTTAAAAGGCCCTGTCATTTCCGCCTCCACCAACACTGCCAGCAGCCCATTCCACACACTCACCACTCTGCGTAAAAAAAAAACTTATCCCTGACATCCCCCCTGTACCTACTTCCGAGCACCTTAAAACTATGCCCTCTCGTGCTAGTCATTTCAGCCCTGGGAAAAAGCCTCTGATTATCCACATGATCAATGTCTGTCATCATCACGCACACCTCTATCAGATCACCTCTCATCCTCCGTCACTCCAAGGAGAAAAGACCGAGTTCACTCAACCTATTCTCATAAGGCATGCTCCCCAATCCAGTCAACATCCTTGTAATCTCCTCTGCTCCCTTTCTATGGTTTCTATGTCCTTCCTGCAGTGAGGCAACCAGAATTGAGCACAGTACTCCAAATGGGGTCTGACCTGGGTCCAATATAACTGCAATATTACCTCTTTGCTCTTAAACTCAATCCCATAGTTGATGAAGGCCAATGCACCGTATGCCGCCTTAACCACAGAGTCAACCTGCGAAGCCGCTTTGAGTGTCCTATGGACTTGGACCTCAAGATCCCTCTGATCTTCCACACTGCCAAGAGCCTAACCATTAATACTATATTCTGCCATCATATTTGACCTATTTGGTAAATTGCCAAAGGACATCCTCTACGGAGAACTAGCAACAGGCAAGGGGAACTTTGGTAGACCCCAGCTTCGCTTCAAGGACCTCTGCAAGCACGACATGAAAGCCTTAAAAATCAACACAGAGTGCTGGGAGGATACAGCAGATGACCGGAACAAATGGCGAGGTACTCTTCAGCAACACCTACAGCAAGGTGAAAGAGTGATCCTGAGTCAGTTTGAGGAGCAGAGAGCTAAACGGAGAGCACAGTGGACAACAATTCCACGACGCCCTACACATGCAGCAACTGTGGCAGAGCTAACGTTCCAGGATCGGCCTCAATAGCCACAGTCGATGTTACTCGACAAACCAGTGACTACCAGAGAAGCAGTACCAATTGTCGACCACAACAAGACGGAAGCCACGCATTTGACCTACCAAAATGAACCAGCTCACACTTATCTGGGTTGAACTCCATCTGCCACTTCTCAGACCAGTCTTGCATCCTATCAATGTCCCATTGTAGCCTCTGACAGCCCTCCACACTATCCACAACACCCCCAACCTTTGTGTCATCAGCAAATTTACTAACCCATCCCTTATCTCAAACAATAATGAGGTGGAGTCACAGTGGTGTCAAGAAAGCAACCTCCTCCTCGATGTCACAAAAACAAAGGAGTTGGTTGTGGATTACAGGAGGAATGGAGATTGACATCAATGGATCTTGGGTTAAGAGGGTAAACAGCTTCAAGTTCCTCGGCATCCACATCACCAAGGACCTCATGTGGTCTGTACACACCAGCTGTGTGGTGAAAAAGACACAACAGCGCCTCTTTCACCTCAGACGGTTGAGGAAGTTTGTTATGGGCCCCCAAATCCCAAGAACTTTCTACAGGGGCACAATTGAGAGCTTCTGTTAAGAACAGGCATAATTGTTCCAGTATACACACAAAATGCTGGAGGAACTCAGCAGGCCAGGAAGCTTCTATGGAAAAGAGTAAACAGTCAACATTTCAGGCCGAGACCCTTACTCATCAATTGTTCTAGTCTTTCCAAGGATCCATTATCCCTGGGAATATTCCAGTAATTCTTCCCTGAGGTCTGGTGGTCAGCACTTGGCACAGACTGGATCTGGGATTTAAGTTGTTTGTACAGCTCAGCACAGCTTCCTCCCCCTGTACAGTGTGTTTACAGTTGAGAATGCCACGACCTTCTCCACCCATCCTGCTTCTTCAGTCATTTATGTGCACATACCCAAATGTACAGTAATTGGCAGGGCCCTGGGAAGTGCTGTAGAACACAGATTAGAGTGCGAGTACATAGCTTTGAAAGTGGAAACACAAGAAGATAAGGTAGTGAAGAAGGTATATTGCACGCTTGCCTTCAAAAGTCGGTTGTGTATAAGAGTTGGGATGTTACGTGACAACTGTACAAGATATGGTGAAAGTGGACTGAATATTGAGTGCTGTTCTGGTTGTCATGCTATAGGAAGGATGTCAAAGAGTTGAATTATAAGGAGAGACAGCAAGAGATGCCATTGTCCTCCAGGGGCCTTTGCTATATACAAATTAGTTGGTGTATTTTCCTATGTGATAAAAACATTCAGAATAAATGGGTAACTTGGTTTATAATTGTCAGATGTCAAGTTTCAGTGAAAAATCTATTTTGCATGCTGCCCGTATAGATCTTTTCATTATAACAGTGCATTGAGTGCACATGAAAGCAATAGCAGGATGCAGAATAAAATGTTACACTTGGTAGATTGTGAGATCAATGGTCCATCTTTTTGTACTAGGGGACAGTCCAGTAGTTTTTTAACAGTGGGATAAAAGGTGTCCAATTGGAGTGGTGGGGGATTGAAGAGCAAATAGTTCTTTTGGTAAAGTGCTTTGCTCATGAAATGCTTTAGCCAGGCTGAAGGTGTGAAATGTGTGATTACATAAACATGGAATAAGACATAGGAGCAGAATTGGGCCATTTGGCCCATCAAATTGAAAGTTACCACTTTGGGCAAATCCTATTGGACCTAGGAAACCTATCTGGTTAGGTTTCATAATTATTCAGAAATCAATGTATTGAGTACAGAAGATGTGATGTTATGTTGAAGTTGTATAAGATGTTGGTGAGGCCTAATTTGGAGCACTGTGTGCAGTTCGGGTCACCTCTCCACAAGAAAGGTGTAAATAAAGTTGATAGATTACAGACAAAATTTGCAAGGATGTTTCCAAGTCTGGAGGACCTGAATTGTAAGGAAATGTTGACTAGGTTAGGACTGTATTCTTTAAAATGCAGAAGATTGAGAGGAGATTTGATAGGGTATACAAAATTATGAGGGTATAGATAGGGTTAATGCAAGCAAGCCTTTTCCACTGAGGTTGGGTGGGACAATAACCAGAGGTCATGGATTAAGGGTGGAAGGTGTAAAGTTAAGGGGAAACTTCTTCACTTAGAAGGTTGTGAGAGAGCGGAATGAGTTGCCAGCGCAAGTGGTGTATGTGAGCACAATTTAAACATTTAAGAGAAGTTTGAATAGGTACATGGATGGTAAGCGTATGAAGGGCAATGGTCTGGGTGCAGGTCGATGGGACCATGATGGAATTGGCTGAGTCTACAACCCTTTGCAACCTTGCAATCCTGTGCAGTAGTGTCCATATCAGGTGGTGATATACCAGTCAGATTGTCCACTGTACATCCATAGATATTTGCAAGACTCTTGGTTGACGTAGCAGATCTCTTCAGACTCCTAACGTTGTGGAGCTACTGGTTTGTCACCTTTGTTCACTCAGCATATTCTCGATCTCACTATGTAAATAAAAGCTTCCTCATCTTTCTTGTTCTTTTGCTTATTCCATGTGATCTGTGCTCTGTGGTCATTGATCCTCCTATCCATTTCCAAGCAAAGTTTCTTACTCCTATCAACCTCATTCATTATTTTAAACACCTCTTACCTGGTCTTCTCTCCTCAACTTCTCCATACAACTGAGGCCCTTCATCCCTAGGATCATTCTATTAAATCTCTTCTGCATTCTTCCAAGCTGTGATAACCTCCCTGTTTTTGGGTCCCTAGAAATGGCTGCTACTCCAGTGTGAACCCAACTGATAATCTTGCTTCTGTATTACTACCATTTCAAGAATCTCAAATCTGTTTTCTTATTACTTCTGGTACTTTCAAGTATTTCACAGACATCTCTGCACTCACACACTTAAAAATTTCCTCATTCTTACTATCAAATCAATTACTTTATACGCACAAAATGCAGCTGGAACTCAGCAGATCAGACAGCATCAATGGAAGAAAGTGGACAGGCCCACACTCTACATTTGCACTCTCCATAGATGCGCCCTAACCTGCTAAATTCCTAGAACATAGGACATTACAGCACAATTAAGGCCCATTGGCCTATGATGTTTTGCCAACCTTTTAACCTACTATAAGATTAATCTAACAATCATTTCCTCTGTTTTTTGTGTAAATATCAACTTCTAGTTTCTGCAAGCTCATGTATTCATATTAATGACTTGGCAGATTTTTTTTGTTGTCCACCATTTTCAGTCTATTGAATTAAATCTCAAAGTAAATTTCTTATCAAATTACATATAAGACACCATATCAACCCTGAGATTCATTTTCTTGTGGGCATACTCAATAAATCAATGAAAGGTCACACCCAACAGGTCTAATGATTGAGGGCTAATAACTATCCCTAAACCTGGTGGTGTAGGCCCTGAGGCTCCTGTACCTGATGAATCATTCTGTACCCAAGTGGGAACAATAGTTTTGTTACAGTTCCTTTGTATTTTTATCTGCTATTTGAAAAGTAGTGCCTTCCTACTGTTCCCCACTCTTTATGCAGGCAGCAACCTACGCAGCAACACAGAGAGTGAGTCTGGGCTCCACAGTACAATCATCTCGGGGCTCACGTGTAGTGACTTTGGCAGACACTGTCTCCTCAGTATAATGGACTTCTTTAGCTGGAGAGTGGTGAATCTATAGAATTTGTTGCTACAGGCAGCTGTGGAGGCCAAGTGTGTATGTATATTTAAGGCACAGGTTAATAGATTCTTGATTGGTCAGGGCATGAAGAGATATGAGAGTGGGGGAGGCAGGAGACTGGAACTGAGAGGAAAAATGGATCAGCCATGATGAAATAGCAGAGCAGAACTGATGGGCCAAATAATCTATTTCTGCTGCTATGTCTATGGTCTTCAATTTGTGAATGAGACTCGGGGAGCTTTATCAGATGGATGCTGAAAGGCCATATATGCATTAGGAATTGTGCTATTTTTCAACAGTTCTGTACATTGCCATGAAATGAACAATCCATTTCATCAAACTTGATTTAACTTCAGAAGCTACAGATTGTCTATACCTTTCTTTCGTCTTGACAACTGCTAATTAGTTTTGTTTCAAATTATTGATGCAAAATCTTTCCCTAGTAGTTTAGTTAGATTTATAATTTGGAGCATAAATAGGCCATTTGGCCCATCGAGGCTGTGCCACCAATACACATGGCTGATTTTTTTTCCTCTCAACTCCAGTCTCCTGCTTTCTTCTCATAACCTTTGCCTTTGCTAATCAAGTATCTATCAAACTTCACTTTAAATATACCCAATGACTGTCCACAGCAGCCTGTGTCAATAAACGCCCGTAGATCTGCCGCCTTCTGGCTACAGAAATTCCTCCTTGTCTCTTCTGAAGGGATGTCCAATCTATACTGAGGCTGTGCCCTCTGGTTCTAGACTCTCCCACTATTGGAAACATCCTCTCCGTTTAGACTTTCAAAATTCAGTAGATTAATCTCTCTGTTCTTTGAAACCTGGTACACTGCTTGCAGTCTCTGCATCATCCATCTTGACTCCAAGGAGGCTTATAAAATCGTGGCTGGAGTGTTTTTATTTTTTCTTGGTAACTAATCTGAGATACATTCCATTGTACTTTGATTATGGTCTACCCCTTAAACATATTCTCTTCCTTGTCTTTTCCCAATAGATCTGTTAGCTCATCTGCCTTTACAGGGACAATGGCAGTTCTCTTTGCTGAAGATGGAGAGCAAATCCTTCTCTAGTACGCATTCAGCTTCCGGCATGATTCTGATGTAGATTTGTATTTTTTGTCCCCAATTAATCCTTTAGTAGCACCATTCTTCTGAATATGCCATTTGCATATTTTGTAAAAAATATTAACAGTGAAAGGTACGTTAGCACCATCAGGGAAGGAGGTACAGGAGCCTGAAGGTGCACACTCAATGTTTTCAGAACAGCTTTTTGCCCTCTGCCATCAGATTTCTCAAGGATCCATGAATACTACCTCACTATTACTGTTCTCTTTTTGCACTCTATTTGGAAATCTTGAGCAACACACACAAAATGCTGGAGGATTGCCTGGTGATGGACCACCAGCTTGATCTGATGCGTTTAATGAAGTGTTACATCTTGTTTGGGAGAGAGTTACTGAACTTTGACAAAAGGGTGGTGGTGTATTTGCAGATAGGATTCAGAACTGAGAACTCTTGCAACTGTGTAATGCTCCATTCCCGCTGGTGCTGGGTCAGCTGTCCATTGCACATGTGGCCCATGCTTAATGTCTAACAGTGGAGTTAAATATTGGATCCTTACATGGGCAACTGATCTGCTTCAGCTATGCCCACCATTGATTTCTATCTCCAACTGAGAAAATCAGGTTCCTGCATCTACTAATTCATGCTGATGTTATCTCCTCTGTAAACTGATGATTCTGCAGATTCTGCTTGGTTCTGAGCTTACCATTGGGTTATTTATCTGTATTAGGGTGTTTATCTTGCTGGTAAACTATCAGATAGCATCATGATGTGGAAAGTTATACACAGTACAGAATGTGAGCAGACCAGTTGACTCATCAACCTTTGCCTTCCATTGCCTGTTTTGGTCTCCATAACTTGGATTTTTATCTTTTGTGGCTTTATGCATTGACTCTTTTGCAAAGGGTTCGGTATAAAAGATCCCAGCTTCCAAGCGTTCATATATGCACTGCCCATCCAAACTGTCCTGTAATCAACATAGACTTTTCTCCGTCGCACGCCTAGGTTTGCTCATATCCTGCAGAGGATGTATAATTTACACAAGAATCAACAATAATATGTAAACTGGTCGCAATTCTTAAATCTTTGAAAGTTTTGGGGGGGGGCGGTGAGACAGTTGCCTATGTTTCATGTATCAGTAACAAGAGAATCACTAAGAGAATCAGTATCACTAAGGAGAAGGATATTGAATTGTGTAAGGTAAGGAGAACAAGTAGGGAAGTTATGGAAACTATGCAGATTTAAAAAAAAATATTATTTATTTATTAAATTTTAGAAATTACAAAGAATAAATGTGGTAATAAAATAATAAGAAAAATAATATTAACCCTTTCCCCCCCCCCTTAACCCTTATCTAAAGAAAGAAAAAAAAAGAAAGAAGAGAAAGATTGCCTGGATATCGGAGGATCCCCACATGCTCCGTGGAGTTCAAAATAATTTTGATATTTATTTTTACTTTCCCCAATTACTATAATTTTATCTTCAAAGGACCTATGTATTTAATCCTATTTTTTGTAAGCATGGGAACCAAATTTTCAAAAATTTATCATATTCATTTCTTAGATTATACGTAATTTTTTCAAGGGGAATACAACTATGTATTTCATTATTCCAACGATCCATAGTTAAATATAAATCAGATTTCCAAGTAACTGCGATAACTTTTTTGACTACTGCCAATGCAATTTTTATAAATTTTTTTCTGATACTTGTTCAATTTAAATTTCGTTATTGTCCCTTCAATATCTCCTAATAAAAATAATAGTGGACTATGTGGGAGTTGTACTCCAATAATTTGTTCCAATAAAAGTCTTAAATTTATCCAAAATGGTTGAATTTTAAAACAAGACCAAGTAGAATGTAAAAAAGTACCAATTTCTTGATTACATCGAAAACATTGGTCAGACATATTTGAATTTAATCTATTTATTTTCTGTGGTGTTAAATATAATTGATGTAAAAAATTATATTGTATTAATCTGTTGAACATTTATTGTATTTCTCATACTATCAGAACATAATCTTGACCAGTTTTTTCCATCAATTTTAACATTCAGATCAGATTCCCATTTTTGTCTTGATTTATGAATTCCTAATTTAATTGTCTGCTTTTGAATCAAATTATACATACAATATATAATTTTTTTCATTTTTCCTTTCTGAATTAATATTTCTATTTCACTAGGTTTTGGCATCAACATTGTTTGTCCCAACTTTTCTTGTAAATAGGCTTTTAATTGAAAATAACAGAAAAGAGTGTTATCTGATATTTTATATTTATTTTTTAATTGATCAAACGACATCAATATACCTCCTTCAAAACAATCACCTATATATTTAATCCCCTTTTGAAACCAATTATGTAAAAGTTTATTATCCATTTAGATGAGGGCATTGAAAACTATATCAGCAAGTTTGCTGACGATACTAAACTGGGTGGCAGTGTGACATGCGAAGAGGACGTTAGGAGAATACAGGGAGACTTGGATAGGCTGGGTGAGTGGGCAGATACTTGGCAGATGTCATTCAATGTGAATAAATATGAAGTTATCCACTTTGGAAGCAGGAACAAGAGGGCAGAGTATTGTCTGAACGGTGTAGAGTTAGGTAAGGGAGAAATGCAAAGAGACCTAGGAGTCCTAGTTCACTAGTCAATGAAGGTGAATGAGCAAGTGCAACAGGCAGTGAAGAGGGCAAATGGAATGTTGGCCTTTGTTACAAGGGGAATTGAGTACAAGAGCAAGGATCAGGGCTGTCTTACGCAGAGAGATTGGAGAGATTGGGCTTGTACATGCTGGAATTGAGGAGATTGAGAGGGGATCTGATTGAAACCTTTAAGATAATTAAAGGATTTGATAGGATTGAGGCAGGAAATATGTTCCAGATGTTGGGAGAGTCCAGTACCAGAGGGCATGGATTGAGAATAAGAGGTCAGTTATTTAAAACAGAGTTGAGGAAGAGCTTCTTCTCCCAGAGAGTTGTGGAGGTGTGGAATGCACTGCCTTGGAAGACGGTGGAGGCCAATTCTCTGGATGCTTTCAAGAAGGAGCTAGATAGATATCTGATGGATAGGGGAATCAAGGGATATGGGGACAAGGCAGGGACTGGGTATTGATAGTGAATGATCAGCCATGATCTCAGAATGGCGGTGCAGACTCGAGGGGCCGAATGGTCTACTTCTGCACCTATTGTCTATTGTAAAAGGAATAAGCCTATTTTGAATTAAAGTTCTTTTTGCTAATAAAGATTTCTTTATCTCATCGTCCATATTTAGCTTATTCCATAAATCAGTCAAGTGTCTTAATATAGGAGATTCTTTTTTTCCCCGTATCCATTTGGATTCCCATTTATATATAAAATCTTCTGGTATATTTTCTCCTATCTTATCTAATTCTATTCTAATCCATGCTGGTTTTTCTTCATCAAAAAAAATGCAATAAATCTAAGTTGATTTGCTTTATAATAATTCTTAAAATTTGGAAGCTGTAACCCTCCTAAATCAAATTTACATGTCAATTTTTCCAATGATATTCTTGACATCTTTCCTTTCCAAAGAAATTTCCTTACATATTTATTCAGTTCTTGAGAAAACTTCTGAGGTAATTGTATTGGTAAAGTTTGAAATAAATATTGCAATCTAGGAAATATATTCATTTTTACAGCATTAACTCTACCTATTAATATTATTGGTAACATCATCCATTTATCAAGATCCTCTTTTATTTTTTTAATAATGGCAAATAATTTTGTTTGTATAAAGTTTTTACATCATTATCAACTCTAATACCTAAATATTTTATCCCATTTATTGACCATCTAAATTGAGTTGCTCATCGACATTGATTGTAATTTCCTTTGGTGAGGGGTAAAATTTCACTTTTATCCCAATTTACTTTAGAGCCTGATACTTTCCCATATTCTTCCAATCTAAAAGATAATCTTTGCAAAGATTGCAATGGGTTTGTTAAATAAATCAAAACATCATCAGCAAATAAATTAATCTTATATTCTTCTTGATTAACTCTGAATCTGTTCTAATTAATTCAGCTAATGGTTCTATTGCCAATACAAATAAAGCAGGTGATAATGGGCAACCTTGTCTAGTTGACCTCGTTAAGCAAAATGGTGTTGAAATCTGACCATTTGAAACTACTTTAGCTTGAGGATTAGTATTTAAAGTTTTAATCCATTGTATTAAAGATTTTCCTAATTCATATTTTTCCAATACTTTAAATAAAAAATCCCATTCCAATCTATCAAATGCTTTTTCTGCATCCGAAGCAACTGCCACACTCATTTCCTCTCTTTTTTGTGCCAAATGAATTATACTAAGTAACCGGGTTATATTATCTATTGATTGTCTATTTTTAATAAAACCTGTTTGATCCATATGTATTAATTTTGGTAAATACTTAGATATTCTATTAGATAAAATTTTTGCTAGTATTTTATAATCTGTATTCAACAAAGAAATAGGCCTATATGATGTTGGTTTTAAAGGATCTCTATCTTTTTTTGGCAATACAGTTATGATCGTGTTAAAAAAGATTGTGGGAGTTTATGCATTCTTTCCACGGTGTATTAATTCCATAAAAGGAGGAATTAATAAATCTTTAAATTTTTTATAAAACTCAGGAGGAAAACCATCTTCTCCTGGGGATTTATTACTCTGAAGTGATCCAAAGCTTCTTCAACCTCTTTTAATGTAAAGGGCATATCTAATCCTTTCTGTTCTTCCAAATTTAATTTTGGAAGAGTTATTTTTGATAAAAATTTATCTATCTCAGCAATCTTATTTTTTGATTCTGATTGATATAGTTCAGTGTAAAATTTTTTAAAAGTTTCATTCATTTCTAAAGGTTTATAAGTAACCTTATTTACACTTGTTCTGATTGCATTTATTGTTTTAGAAACCTGTTCTGTTTTCAACTGCCAAGCAAGAATTTTATGTGATCTTTCACCTAATTTGTAATATTTCTATTTAGTTCTCATAATTACTTTTTCTGTATGATATGTCTGGAGTGTATTATATTGTAGTTTTTTATTAACAAGTTGTCTTCGTTTTTCTTCTGTCATATATCTTTGAGATTCTTTTTCTAACTTTATGATATCTTTTTCCAATTGATCTATTTCTGCTGCGTATTCCTTCTTAATTTTAGATATATAACTTATAATCTGACCCCTTAAATATGCTTTCATCGCTTCCCATAATACAATTTTATCCTCAACTGAATGTAGATTTGTATCCAAAAAAAAATTGAATTTGTTTTTTCATAAAATCACAAAAATCTTGACGTTTTAATAGAATTGAATTAAATCTCCATCTATAGATCGATTCCTTATCCATCATTATCATTGTCATTATCAAGGGGGAATGATCTGACAGTATTCTTGCTTTATATTCCACACTTTTCACTCTATCTTGAATATTTTTTGATAATAAAAAAAAGTAAATCCTTGAGTAAGTTTTATGTCTATTTGAATAAAATGAATAATCTCTTTCTCTTGGATTAACTTTTCTCCCTATATCAATCAGGTTTAAATCTTTCATTAATGATAAAGTTAGTTTTGTTACTTTTGATTTTGTAGCAACTTTAGTTGACCTATCCAAAACTGGATCTAAACAAAAATTAAAATCTCCACCTATTAATATTTTATCATGTGCATCAGCCAATTTCAAAAAAACTTCTTGTATGAATTTTGCATCATTTTCATTTGGTGCATAAATGTTCATAAGAGTCCATAATTCTGAAAAAATTTGACAATGTATAATCACATATCTCCCCCCAGAATCAATTATTACATTTTGTATTTTAATTGGTAAAGATTTATTAACCAAAATTGCAACTCCTCTTAATTTTGAATTAAATGAAGCTGCAATAACATTTCCAACCCAATCTCTCTTTAATTTCTTATGTTCTGTTTCTGTTAAATGTGTTTCTTGTAAAAAAGCTATATCTCTGTTCATTTTCTTAATATATGTTAAAACTCTTTTTTTTCCACAGGTCCATTAATTCCATTAACATTAAAACTTAACAAATTAAGTAAATTAATCATTCATAGTACCTTGGGAACTCTTTAAAATTCTCCATGTTGCTATGAGTCTCTCCCCAACCATCCAGGCAAAAAAGAAGAAAAATAGAAGAAAGATAACTAATATATAAGAAAAAAATACCCCCCCAACTAATGTTGCGAATAAAAAGAACACAACATTACCCCCCCCCCCATTTTACGGGTCATGGCAATCGCCATGATTGTACACGTGAAACTTGCAGCCATCGATCAGGAGCTCCTCCAGCTTCCCCGCAAAAAAAAAGAAAATGTATTAGTGAAGAGAAAAAAAAGCAAATAATTAATGTCTCTACTCCCAATTCATACTCCTCGACTATTTTTTTCCCTTATAAATGTCCATCAAGTCCAACTTTGTTTCAGTCTTCATCATTAGTCCATTTCATTTCTATAATTCTTTACTCCTCTTCATGGACATCTGGTAATTCTTGTACAAATTTCTCTGCTTTCCGGTAGTCAACAAGAAAACTTCTTTCTCCATTATCCAGGAAAATTATCAATTTTGCTGGGTAGCTCAATAAAAATTTATAGCCCTTTTCCCATAAAGATTTTTTCACTGGATGAAGTTCCTTCCGCCTCTTCAGAAGATCGTAACTTATGTCTGGATTAAAAAAAAACTCTTTTCCCTTCTATTATCAATGGCCCATTTCTCTTTTTAGCACCGTGAGTAGCTGCCTTCAAGATCATTTCTTTATCTTGGTACCTTAAACATTTTATCAAAATTGATCTTGGATTTTGATCTTGTTGAGATCTTGGTCTTAAAGCTCTGTGTGCTCTTTCAATTTCAATTACTTGACTTCCTTCTTTCATTTCCAAAATTTTCGGAATCCATTCTTGAAAGAATTTTATTGGATTTTCTCCCTCTGTACCTTCCATAAGACCAACAATTTTAATATTATTTCGTCTACTAGAGTTCTCAAGCGCATCCATTTTTTCCAACATCCGTTTTCTTTCTATTGTCTAGTCAAGATTATTCTCTTCTATCTTGTCTATTCTTTCAGTGTTTTCTTCCACTTTTACTTCCATCTCTTTAACTTTATTATCCATCTTTTGTTTTTCCACCACATTATCAAGTGTGTTCTGCATCCTTCTTATATCTGTTCTTACAGCTTTTAATTCATTCGTCATATCTGTTCTTATAGCTTTTAATTCATTCGTCATATATCTCAGGATATCTTTTATGTCTCCTTTAATCTCTTCCTTCTTTTCCTCTTCTTCTTCCTCTGAACTTCCCAAAGAGTCTGTTTCTACTACCGCTCCACTTCCAATTTCACTTCCAGCCGCAGTTGGGATTTGTAGTTTTGTTAATATCTGCTCATGCATACTTTCGCGCATGCGTTGTTCTTGCCGTTTCTTCTTAGAGACCGCCGACATTGCTGCAACTTCCTTTCCCGCATCATCGCAAGTGCCATGCACTTCACTGGGAGGAGATCCAACTTCAGTCCGAGGCTTTGCCGAGATGGTTAGGCCTTTTTCCCTGCCGATTTGCGCAGTCTTCGAAGTAGTAGCTTTCTTCTGTTTCAGTTTAGGAGCCATATCAAAAGATAATCCTGAGTTATTTATAAATAGTTTCTAATAGATATTTGTTAACTCTTCTTCATTTAAACCCTATTTCATTACTTTTTACGAGGGAGCTGGATTCCCAACGTCATCACGTGACGCCCCTGAAACTATGAAGATTAAACAGGATGAAGTACTGGCGCTTTTAAGGAATATAAAAGTGGATAAATCGCTGGGTCCTGACAGGATATTCCCTAGGACCTTGAGGGAAGTTAATGTAGAAATAGCAGGGGCTCTGACAGAAATATTTCAAATGTCATTAGAAATGGAGATGGTGCTGGAGGATTGGTGTATTGCTCATGTGGTTCCATTGTTTAAAAAGGGTTCTAAGAGTAAACCTAGCAATTATAGGCCTGTCAGTTTGATGTCAGTGGTGGGTAAATTAATGGAAAGTATTCTTAGAGATGGTATATATAATTATCTAGATAGACAGGGTCTAATTAGGAACAGTCAGCATGGATTTGTGCGTGGTAGGTCATGTTTGATAAATCTTATTGAATTTTTTGAAGAGGTTACAAGGAAAGTTGACTAGGCTAAAGCAGTGGATGTTGTCTATGTGGACTTCAGTAAGGCCTTTGACAAGGTTCTGCACGGAAGGTTAGTTAGGAAGGTTCAATCGTTGGGTATTAATATTGAAGTAGTAAAATAGATTCAACAGTGGCTGGATGGGAGATGCCAGAGAGTAGTGGTGTATAACTGTTTGTCAGATTGGAGGCCGGTGACTAGTGGTGTGCCTCAGGGATCTGTACTGGGTCCAATGTTGTTTGTCATATACATTAATGATCTGGATGATGGGGTGGTAAATTCGATTAGTAAGTATGCAGATGATACTAAGGTAGGTGGCATTGTGAATAATGAAGTAGGTTTTAAAAGCTTGCAGAGAGATTTAGGCCAGTTAGAAGAGTGGGCTGAACAATGGCAGATGGGGTTTAATGCTGATAAATGTGAGGTACTACATTTTGGTAAGAATAATCCAAATAGGACATACATGGTAAATGGTAGGGCATTGGGGAATGCAGTACAACAGAGTGATCTACGAATAATGGTGCATAGTTCCCTGAAGGTGGAATCTCAAGTGGATAGGGTGGTGAAGAAAGCTTTTGGTATGCTGGCCTTTATAAATCAGAGCATTGAGTATAGGAGTTGAGGTGTAATGTTAAAATTGTACAAGGCATTGGTAAGGCCGAATTTAGAGTGTTGTGTACAGTTCTGGTCACTGAATTATAGAAAAGATGTCAACAAAATAGAGAGAGTACAGAGAAGATTTACTAGAATGTTACCTGGGTTTCAGCACCTAAGTTACAGGGAAAGGTTGAACAAGTTAGATCTTTATTCTTTGGAGTGTAGAGGGTTGAGGGGGGGACTTGATAGAGGTATTTAAAATCATGGGGGGATAGATAGAGTTGATATGGATAGGCTTTTTCCATTGAGAGTAGGGGAGATTCAAACAAGAGGACATGAGTTGAGAGTTAGGGGGCAAAAGTTTAAGGGTAACACGAGGGGGAATTTCTTTACTCAGAGAGTGGTAGCTGTGTGGAACGAGCTTCCAGTAGAAGTGGTAGAGGCAGGTTTGGTATTGTCATTTAAAGTAAAATTGGATAGGTATATGGACAGGAAAGGAATTGGAGGGTTATGGACTGAGTGCGGGCCAGTGAGAGTAAGCGTTTGGCACAGACTAGAAGGGCCAAGGTGGCCTGTTTCCATGCTGTAATCGTTATGTGGTTATATGGTTAAGTCATGGTCCAAGCATTGTCTTTGTCAGAATGAAGGGGTAAAAGCAGATATTTAGTATAGTGAGTTAAAGAGATGCTACAAAGTTCATGGTAAGTTTATTATCAAAATACCTAAGTCACCAGATACAACCCCGAGATTCATTTTCTTGCAGGCATTCACAGAAAATACAAAGAATCACAATATAATGAAAACTTTACTTTATTGTCACCAAACAATTGATACTAGAATGTACAATCATCACAGCAATATTTGTGATATTACTTAGTGCTCCCTGAAGTACAAATCAATGTAAATATAATAAAAATTTAAATTATAAATCATAATTAGAAAATAGAAAAGGGAAAGTAAAGTAGTGCAAGTCAGGTCCGGATATTTGGAAGGTACGGCCCAGATCCAGGTCAGGATCCGTTTAGCAGTCTTATCACAGTTGGAAAGAAGCTGTTCCTAAACCTGGCCGTATGAATCTTCAAGCTCCTGAACCTTCTTCCAGAGGGAAGAGGGACAAAAAGTGTGTTGGCTGGGTGGGTCGTGTCCTTGATTATCCTGGCAGCACTGCTCCGACAGCGTGCGGTGTAAAGTGAGTCCAAGGATGGAAGATTGGTTTGTGTGATGTGCTGGGCGATGTTCACACACTACCTACACACAAGTAAATAAGGACAAACAACCATTGTACAAAGGAGGACAAACTGTGCAAGAACAAAAACAGCAACAACGATAATAATAAATAATACTGAGAACATGAGTTGTGGAGTCCTTGTTAGTGAGTTGAAGGATGTGGAATCAGTTCAGTGAAGTTATTGAAGTGAGTGAAGTTATTCTCACTGCTTTAGGAGCCTGATGATTGAGGAATAATAACTGTTCCTGAACCTGGTGGTGTGGGACCTGAGGCTCCTATACATCCTTCCCAATGGCAGCAGGTATTGAGGAAAAGAAGAATGACTGTAACATTGTTATCATTAATACAGTGGAAATCTCATTTAAGCCTATCAAATATTAAAAGGCACCCATAGAGTGGATGTGGAGAGGATGTTTCCAGTAGTGAGAGACCAGAAGGCACAGCCTGAGAATAGATGGACACCCATTTAAAAGAGAGGTAAGGAGAGATTTCTTTAGCTAGAGGGTGGTGGATCTGTGGAATTTACTGCCGCAGCTTGCCGTGGAGGCCAAGTCATTAGATATATTTCAGAATCAGGTTTATTATCACTGGCAAGTGTAGTAAAATGTATTAATTTAGCAGCAGCAGTTCAATGCAATACATAATATAGAAGAAAAAATGAAATAATAATAATAAATAGGTAAATCAATTACAGTATATGTATATTGAATAGATTAAAAATCATGCAAAATACAGAAATAATATATATTAAAAAAGTGAGGTAGTGTTCACGGGTTCAATGTCCATTTAGGAATCAGATGGCAGAGGGGAAGAAGCTGTTCCTGAATTTCTGGGAGTGTGCCTTCAGGCTTTTGCACCTCCTTCCTGATGGTAACAGTGAGAAGATGCTGGAGGTCCTTAATAATAAATTCTGCCTTTCTGAAGCACTGCACCTTGAAGATGTCCAGGGTACTTTGTAGGCTAGTACCCAAGATGGAGCCAACTAAATTTACAACCCTCTGCAGGACTTTCGGTCCTGTGTCATAACCCCACACCCCTCCCAGACAGTGATGCAGTCTGTCAGAATGTTCTCCACGTTACATCTATGGAAGTTACAATAGACAATAGGTGCAGAAGTAGACCATTCGGCCCCTCGAGTCTGCACCGCCATTCTGAGATCATGGCTGATCATTCACTATCAATACCCAGTCCCTGCCTTGTCCCCATATCCCTTGATTCCCCTATCCATCAGATATCTATCTAGCTCCTTCTTGAAAGCATCCAGAGAATTGGCCTCCACCGTCTTCCGAGGCAGTGCATTCCACACCTCCACAACTCTCTGGGAGAAGAAGCTCTTCCTCAACTCTGTTTTAAATAACTGACCTCTTATTCTCAATCCATGCCCTCTGGTACTGGACTCTCCCAACATCTGGAACATATTTCCTGCCTCAATCCTATCAAATCCTTTAATTATCTTAAATGTTTCAATCATATCCCCTCTCAATCTCCTCAATTCCAGCGTGTACAAGCCCAATCTCTCCAATTTCTCTGCGTAAGACAGCCCTGCCATCCCAGGAGTCAACCTAGTGAATCTACGCTGCACTTCCTCAATTGCCAGAATGTCCTTCCTTAAACCTGGAGACCAAAACTGTACACAATATTCCAGGTGTGGTCTCACCAGGGCCCTGTACAAATGCAAAAGGACATCCTTGCTCTTGTACTCAATTCCCCTTGTAATAAAGGCCAACATTCCATTTGCCCTCTTCACTGCCTGTTGCACTTGCTCATTCACCTTCATTGACTGGTGAACTAGGACTCCTAGGTCTCTTTGCATTTCTCCCTTACCTAACTCTACACCGTTCAGACAATACTCTGCCCTCTTGTTCCTGCTTCCAAAGTGGATAACTTCACATTTATTCACATTGAATGACATCTGCCAAGTATCTGCCCACTCACCCAGCCTATCCAAGTCTCCCTGTATTCTCCTAACGTCCTCTTCGCATGTCACACTGCCACCCAGTTTAGTATCGTCAGCAAACTTGCTGATATAGTTTTCAATGCCCTCATCTAAATCATTGACATAAATCGTAAAGAGCTGTGGTCCCAATACAGAGCCCTGTGGTACCCCACTAGTCACCTCCAGCCAGTCCGAGAAACACCCATTCACTGCTACCCTTTGCTTTCTATCTGCCAACCAGTTTTTTATCCATGTTGAAACCCTGCCCCCAATGCCATGAGTTCTGATTTTACTCACCAATCTCCTAAGTTATGTGCAATTAAGTACAAGTGAAGGCAAATCATGCTTCAGTTGTAGATGTTATTGGGAGTTTTATTTGGATTTATTTAGAGATTCAGCACATAACAACCCTAATGGCCCTGGCCCAATCTCCTATATGATCAATTAACCTACTATCTGGTATTTCTTTGGCATGTAGGAGGAAACCAGGACATCCTGTGAAATTCACATGATCGCGGGAAGAACATACAATCGCCTAAGAGACAGCAGGTCTCTTAAACCCCTCATGAACCCGGGTCGCTGGCGCTATAATAGTGTTATGCTACCCATATGAAACTGTGCTGCCCACCTTATTAATGAGAATTCACCTGGGCTACTGTGCACAGTAACATTATCTTTGTGAAAGGAAGGATGTTAATATGTCTGAAGTAGTTTGGAGTATGTTTGCTGGAGCAATACTTGGAATAGGTTGTACTGGCTGGGTTGTATCTGCTAAAGTTTAGAAGAGCAAAGAAAGACCTTGATAGAAACATGTAGATCTTGATATGGTGGATATGGTGAGGCTGTTCCTCCTTGTGGGGGTAATTAAAATGAAAGCTTGCTTTTTAAAAATAAGGGCTTAATCATTTAAGGAGATGATGCCTTTGTTATTCTGATACACAAGTCTGGATCCTGTTACTGCAGTGGAAGCAGATCTATTGAATGTTTTTAAGACAGAGGTCGAGATGTTGTCAATAAGCAAGGAGTGAAAGGTTACTGACGATAAAGATGAAAACAAATTTAAAGTTACAATCTGATCTTTAAACAAACAATATGTTTTAAGGCACTAAGTGGTCTATTCCTACACATACACAAACACTAAGTTGAGTATTAATTTAGAACATAGAACATATAGCAGTACAGGGCTCTCGACCCATGATGTTGTATCGACTTTTTAACCTACTCTAAGATCAGTTTATCCTTCCCTCCTTTGTAATCCTCCATTTTTCTTTCATAGTCTTCTAAATGTCCCTAACGTATCTGCGTCCACCACCACCCCGGTGGATTCCATGCACCCACCACTCTGCGTGTAAAAATAAACAAATAAATAAAATGAAACATAAAAATAAAAAATTCTCTCTGACATCACCCTTATACTTCAATTACCTTAACCTTATGTCCCCTGTCATTCTGCCCTGGGAAAAAGTTTCTGGCTATCCACTCTGTCTACGTCTCATCATCTTATGTACCTCTATCAATTCATCTCTCATCCACTTTCACTTTGAAGAGGAAAAACTGTTTTCTCCACTTATCCTCATAAAAGATGCCTATAATCCATAGAACATCCTGGTAAGTCTCCTCTGCACCCTCGCTAAAGTTTCCTGTAATGAGGCAACTGGAACTGAACAGAATACTTTGTGTGGTCTAACCAGGGTTTTACAGAGCTGCAACATTATCTCATGGCTCTTGAATTCAATCCCCCAATTAATGTTGGCCAATGCACTATACCCCTTCTTAACCACCCTTTCAACTTGCGTGGCAACTTTGAGGGATGTGTGGATGTAGATCCCGAGGTTCTTCTGATCCTCCACACTGCTCAGGATCTTAATAGCAAATAGCAGTCAAGTAGCTGACAATGAGATGAGCATGCTGTCAGGGGTCAGTAAGTCACATGATGATGGGGCTACATTAGCGGCAGTTACCAATTTAGGAAAGTTACGAGTCCTCTAACCTGACGTGAATGTAGGACAGCCTGCAGGCAGAGGCGATTGGGACAGGCAGGAGCCACTCTCTACTCCAGCAACAGTTGTAGTTGTGTGGAGAAGCATTTGTGGTGCAGCCCATGGTGTACATCTGTTCCTCTGAGGTTTGTCACTGTAACAAGTACACAGATGATACCATCGCTGGCTATACTTCAGCTAAATATGGCTTCTTTATCAGAGTCTGATTTGGTCTTGTTTTTGACCATAAATAGATAATAGTAGCAGCACTTTATGCTTATGCCATCATTTTCCAAATGTTCCACCTACGTGTACAGTAGGTTTTTGACTGGCTTGTAAACCCTGTGTGCAGGACAGGGTCAACATGATCCAACCTTATAAATGGCAGAACAAATTGCCTTGGTATAGCTGACTAGCAGTCAGTCAGAAGCAAGGAAGTAGAGATGTGCAGGAAGTGCTCTGTGATCCTGGTGTGGTTTTTGGTGTATGGGTCAGATTGTTAGGGATTTCACCATGTGCCTAAGCCCTCTCAACATCTGTTGTGACAGGACTGCAGGGAGCTTCACCATCTAAGCCTTTCATGCTGAGAATGAGGGTGTTCACATTATCCAGGTGTTAGACTGCTTTGCTTTGCTGCTGGGGAATACTCTGACTGCAGGAGACCATGTCTTGGACTCTGAACAGTACTGGAAACAATTTCAGAATGACATTGCTGGACCCTGCTGTAAGCTGATGGAAGTGTCATTGCTGGGGAAAAATATGTCACAGCAAATGAAGCTGGAAGAACTCTGAGTCCGGCAGAAATCATGGAGAAAGGCATTTTGCTGACACGTACCTTCTAGAAGGATGTTCTGTTTCTGGGGCTCCAGGTCTGAAGGGGAGAGGTGTGACCTCGGTACAGATGCACACCAACAACTGACCAACCTCAACAGAGAAACTCAGAACCTTGGAGTAGACTGAACATTTTCTACATTGTTTGTATTCATGCTATGGCTTGACTGAATTCTCCTCAAGACATGCCTACTTTGAAGAAATTTCCTCCTTATCTGGAATGGGACATCTGTGTATCTCTCTCACGCAGTATGAGTTGTTTTTCTGAAATTCCTATATGCTGCTTCACACTCCTAATGTGTCTTCTGTCTGGACTTCTATACATTTTCCATTTCTTTGGAGCTTGTTTGCTTTTGATCAGACAGCAAGGGGCATCTCCAGTGCAGGGCTTTCTGTGCAGGTGCTTTCCCTTACACCAAGGATCTGGGCCAGAGAGCCACACAGAGCAGTACACTCCTGGGGCTGTTACAGTTCCAGGCAACAAGCTGTTGTTGAGTCTATTTGATCCAAATGCCTGGATGTCTCGGGTGGTGGTGAGGGTAAGTAAATGGTGCTGCTGGCTCATTGGAGACCCTATGAAGCAGGAGAACGCAGTAACTACTCAAAGTTCAGTTTATTGTCAAATGCACAAGTCTGTGTGTGCACAGGTGCATTGACAAGCTTACTTGCAGCAGCATCTCAGGCTCATCGTTTCATATTAGCATTTACATTTAAAACATACATTTTATAAGAAGTAGAATTAGAACAAAAACAAAGTCCATTGCAGTAAAAAGTTGCCAGAGTATAGCTATCCACGCGTAGTGATTAGGGAGGATTGTTTAGGTCGGTTTAAGGACCGAATGATTAAAGGGAAGGAGCTGTTCCTGAACCTGGTGATGTGGGACTTTGGGTATCTGTATTTCCTGCCTAATGTGAGCTGCAAGAAACTGGCTTGGCCCAGGTGCTGAGGATCTTTGATGATAGATGTTGCTTCACCTCAGGTGGGCACCTCTGGTGGAGGTGGGGGGAAAGGGATGTGCTCGTGACGTATTCGTCAAAGTCCACTACTTGCTGCAAATTCTTGCGTTCCTGGGCTTTCAAGTTACCGTACCAGACCTTCAAACTGGAATGCATCTTGGGCAACAAGGATCACGTTCATAATATTTATAACAGTTATATTAAACTGAATAAAGTTAATTTTTATCAAAAAAAGTACAAAAATGCGAAAAAAAACCAACACTGGCTTGGCGATAAAGGACTGAAAAAGAGCCTCGGTGGATTCAGAGTAAAGCAGTGTCCTGCTCGGCCCTGTCACACATTCCCAGGCATGAAAACATTGATCAAAGAAGGCAAAGACAAAGACTAGCATTACTCGTTACATCTACATAGATGTATCTACATGGATCAAACACATAGCAAAATGTGTACATCTTTGGAGTGTTGGGAGGAAACCCACATGGTGACAGGGAGAATGTAAAAACTCTTCACAGACAGCAGCAAGAATTGAACCCAGTTCTTACAGCTGCTGCTGTAATTGCATTATGCTAGCCACCATGTGACTGTGTTACTCGTAGTTAAAGGGAGCATGGTGCTTGCTACTATCTTTCAGAACAATGGACCATTGTACCCTACTGAATAATACAACAAAACTGTGCCCAGATTTGGTCACCATTTCCTGTGTCTCTACTTTGCCTGTGCTCTCAGTTGCCATATGTTGTTTTTCACCTCAGCCTTTATTGGCCAAGACACATGGTGTTGTGAATGATGTGTAAAGCAACTCTTTTCACTGTACCTTGGCACACATGACAATAATAAACCAGTTACTGCTTCATACAGACCCTGGAGTCCACACTGAGATGCTTCCTACTGTTGAACATCAACGACTGGTGGACTTTCTTCTTCTGGGAGCAGATTAATGATTATACTTGGTGTGAATGGTGCGTGTGATCTGTCCGTTTCACTGCATTTAGTTGAGTTCACAAGGCAGTATGCAAGTGTACAGCTGGATTATTGAAGAAATGATTATACTGTTTATTAACTCCGGTCGGGCTGGCTGAAGACTTCAGATCAGAGAAAGATTAAGATTTGTCACGTATACTGTACATCAGACCATACAATAAAATCCATCATTTGTACACAACTCGCTAACCCTAATCTGTACATCTACAGAATCTGGGAGGAAACTGAAGCAACTGAGGGAAACCCACGTGGTCTCAGGGAGACAAAAAAACTCCTTCAGGCAGAGGTGGGAATTAAACCCCTATCTTAGAGAGGATGCTGTGAAGTATTAGCTAACTGTTATGTCACACAGCTATAGGTAGCTCAGTGGACTCATTAGTGGCGTATCTAAGGTATGGTATGTGCCCTGGGCGCCACTGAGTAGTTTCTATTAAAGTCAGACAAGCCATCCTCAGATGGTGAAAAAAGAATTTTCTTCAGATGTATGATCTGTCTTTGATTATCATGGGTGAGAAGCACTAGGATGGCCTTATTTCAGAGCATTGTGTAAGAAGACCATGAAACGTTTCTTCACAAAGAAGAAGAAAAGTGGAGCTGAAGGATGGAAGAGATGAAAGTTGGAGGCAGAGGAAGCCAAGAAGTCGAGCAGGTTCTTCATGCCCTTCTTTGAAAAGCCCGGAACAAGTAGTTCAACACATTCCATGGAGTCACCTGCAACTGCTACAAATTTGTTAGAATCCGGAGGTGGATCAAGTACAAATGCATCACAAGCCGAGGAGGAAGTCAAGTCAGATAAATCCGAGTATGATGAGATTAAGAATGAGGCTGCCACAGAGAACGTGGATATGACAGGAGGGGAAGATGATGGTAGTGTTGGTGACGTTGAGTTTATTGGCGAGATTGAACCTGACGACACTGAACCTAGTGAACTGGATGGTGTCAAAGAGCCTCAAACTGTCATACCAGAGTGATTAAACAGCATGACATTGGACTTCTGAAGTTCGACAAGGATACTGGAAAAGCAATTCTGCCTGATGCATTGAGAACAGAAATAATAAAGCTGGGTTTGAAGTATTTCCAGAACAGTGACGAGCCTTTCCTACTAACAAATAACTGTTCAATGAACAAAACTTGGTTCAAGAGGAAATTAGGAAATGGTTGTGGTCAGGAAGTGACTCGCTCATGGCTGGTCTATTTCCCTTCTAAAAAGTCTGCATTTTGTATCTGTTGTCTTCTCTATTCCCGGTCAGACCATCAATCCTCATTGGAGCAGGAAAGTGGATTCAACTAGTGGAAAGCACATGAAAGGATTATTGTTCATGAAAATGCCAAGAATCATCGGGAATGCTTCACACAATGGAAAGAAATTTAGTTGGAAATAGAGGAGTTATTGACGCGGTATTTCAGTCACAGATTGAGAAGGAAAAGCAGAAGTGGCCTGATAGCTTGACGAGAATCCTTCACTGCATAAAATTCCTTGCGACTCAGAACCTGGCTTTGCGAGGTCACAGGGAGTTACTTCAACTAGATGATGACTCCAATGTGGGAAATTTCCTTGGCTTATTGAAACTACTGGCCATCTTTGACCTTGTCATAAAAGAACACCTCACTCATTTGGAAACTCATCCTGGATCCACGTCTTATCTTTCACCGGGTGTCCAGAGTGAATTCATCCACTTGTTGGTATCCACTGTTCGCCAGAATTTACTGAGAAGTATTCATAAAGCCAAGTACTATGGTCTCATGTTTGACTTGACTCCTGATCAGGCACACCGTGAGCAGATGTCAGAAGTAGTGAGGTATGTGGAAGTTAATTTTGAGAGGAAAACAGTCCATGTTAGTCCTTCCTTGGTTTTATCCAGATAAGCCAGAAGGATGCTGAGAGCTTGGCTGAAGGCATCTTGAAACAGCTAGAGATGGACGAAATGGAGCTACAAGATTGTCGGTCACAGTGCTATGACAATGCTGCTGTGATGGCTGGACACAGAAGTGGTGTTCATCAAAGAATAAGTGAGAAAAACAACTGGCAGGGTTTGTGAATTGCGACAATCACTCACTCAATTTGGTGGGTGTACATGCAGCCAAGCAGGCTACAATGATGGTCACGTTTTTGAAACCATCGAAGCTCTCTATGTGTTTTTCTCTTGTTCAACACAGCGCTGGGAAAAACTCAAAATCGCCGTGCCTGTGGTTGTTAAGTTGGTGGAGTGCAAGGACAGAAGCAGTGAAGCCCGTCAACAAGTACCTTGAGGAGATACTTCAAGTTCTCCAGGACATGATAGACAATGAAAATGAGACCAGTGAAACAAGAAGTGACACAAGGCAGCTGTACAACCGCATGTTGAGTTACGATTTTCTGATTTTGCTAGGATTTTGGAACAAAGTACTCATTCGCATTGACTGTATTCAAAAGAGGCTACAGGATCCTAGCATGAACTTCCATGATGCTGCCCTGGATTTGAAAGTCCTCCGAGGTCAGTTTTATGATCGAGAAGTGTTGGTCAGTGGGTCACTCAAAGAAGGAGTCGGTCTCTGTCAAGAATGGAATATTGAAGTTGAAAGATGTCAGAGAAGAAAGAAATGAATGGCTGATGAAAACTCAAAAAACGCTGGATTAACAGCTAAGGAGGAAATGGAAAGAGTCATGAAGGGAACACTCAACTGTTTTCACAGAGAAATGGACGAAAGGTTCGCTCGTTTGCATGACACTGACGCCAAGTTTGGGTTCCTTCTCGATGTTGAGGGACTGTGTTACGGCGCTGACTGTAACAACCTAAAGAAGAAGTCCAAAAATTTGGGCGAATTGTACAGCTCTGATGTTGATGGACAGCAGCTATATGAAGAAATTTTGGATTGCAGAATGTTGCTATCAAGGCAGGTCAACATGAAAATATCAAGACCTGAAGAGCTTCTTGAATTTATTGTTTAGTATGGAGATGAGAGCGTCTTCCCCAATCTTTGCTTTGCTGTTGAGATAATGCTAACCATCGCAGTTCCCATCACCAGCTGTGAGAGATCATTCAGCAAGTTATAACTAATACTACTGTATTTGAGGGCCTCCATGGGTCAAGGCAGACTCTATGATCTTGCTCTGCTGAGTGTAGAAAGAGAAGAAACTAGAAAAACTGACTGATCACATCATTTACTAATTTGCATCGGTGAAAGCAATATTATTTACTAATTTGCATCAGTGAAAGCAATATCAGTGCAGTTATAATTTTCATGTAGTGTCATAATTTGTTAATTAAAAGATTAATGAGCTTGACTTGTATTTTTGAGCTGATATTATGGTAAAGTTATCTAAAAGATGGGTGTCAGATGTTTAGACAGGGGTGCAATTTCAGTGCTTGCCATAGGCACAATTTCCCGTAGAATTGTCCCTACAGTTCTCATGCATTGATTTGCTGTAGTTTTTCAGTTTATTTTTGCCGGATAAATGACGAGCTGTTATGTGAACAATCTGCTGTCTCTACTCCATTCATATTCTTCCTCTCATTAAATTCAATTACATTCTCTGGAGAAAAGGGGAGACCATCAGGGTCAGAGTTGCCATACTTAAGGTAAAACATTAAATAAAGTCCTGGTCATGGCTTGAATCATCTCCTGCATAAGCAAGGACCTGGACCCTCTGCAATTTGCCTATCACCACAAATAGGTCTACAGCAGATGCAATTTCACTTGCTCTCCTCTTGGCCTTGGATCACCTGAACAATTGAAATTCCTACATCAGGCTGTAACATTGATTACAGCTCAGTGTTCAACACTGTCATACCCTCAGTTCTAATTAACAAGCTCCAGAATTTGGACCTCTGTACCTTCCTCTGCAACATTACCTTTGACTTCCTCATCAAGAGACCACAGTCAGTGAAGATTGGAAATAAAACCTACTCATCACTGACAATTAACACCGGTGCACTTCAAGTATACATGCTTAGTCCACTGCTCTATTCTCTCTATACCTATGAATGTATGGCTAGGCACAGCTCAAACAGCATCTGTAAATTTGTTGATAACACAACTATCATTGGCAGAATTTCAGATGGTGATGAGGAGATGTACAGGAATGAGATAGATCAGCTGGTTGAGTGGTGTTGCAACAACAACCTTGCACTCAACATCAGTAAGATCAAGGAATTGATTGTTGACTTCAGGAGGAGGGAGTTAGGGAAACACACGCCAGTCCTCATTGAGGATGCAGCACTGGAAAAGGTGAGCACTTTCAAGTTCTTGGGTGTCAACATCTCGGAAGATCTATCCTGGGCCCAATGTGTGTTACAATTACTAAGAAGCCATGGCAGTGGCTATATTTCATTAGGAGGTTGAGAAGATTTAGTATGAGACCAAAGACTTGCAAATTTCTACAGATGTACCATGGAGACATTCTATTTGGTTGTTTGACCAAATGAATCACCCAGAGGAAACCCATGTGGTCATGGGGAGACATACAAACTCCTTTTAGATAGTCCTGCTTAAGGTTCTCAGCCCAAAACGTCGACAGTGCTTCTCCCTATAGATGCTGCCTGGCCTGCTGCGTTCCACCAGCATTTTGTGTGAGTTGCTTGAATTTCCATCATCTGCAGATTTCCTCGTGTTTCCTTTTAGATAATGTTGGGAATCAAACCCCTGTCTTACAGATGGTGCTGTAAAGTATTGACCCACTGGGTCCTTGTCCTGGGAATGTGTGATGAGACTGTGTAGAGGGAGCTTTACTCTTTATCTGACCCACACTGTCCTTGCCCTGGGAATGTGTGATGGGGCCAAGGTGCAAAATGTTTGTATTTAATAGCTCAGTAATATTGTAAGTAGATTATCTGATTAAGCATTTTTGGTTGTTTACATAATGCATTGCGGGTTATAAGAGAAGAAGGGGATGAGGGAAAAAGTGACTGGAAAGAGAAATCAATGTTCATGACATCAGGCTGGAGGTAAGTCTGTGTTGCTAAGATATGAATTGGATCTGGAAAATTTGGATATTCTTGCAAAATTTCCTGGGCAGATCATTAGATGTGTATTCTGTGAAAGAAATTTCAGGGAATTTTCTGTAGGTGGTTTTCTTTTTTTTAACCAGCTGAATTATAATCAAGTTTTTCAATCTGGAATTTGTGTTCAAAGTTAATGATAATAAAGATAATAAAGTCAAAGTTAATGATAAAGTGGACTACGTGGCACCAACATGGCATCTTTAATAGGAAGTGTCTTTAATGCCATATGTAGAGAGTTCTGGCAGAGAGGGTTTATATTCCCTCTTAGCAAATGAGGATGTGTATTGGATTGAAGTGTCTAAAGAAGCAACCTTTGCAAATTATTTGGTGAGCTTAATCATAGTAAGGTTGGAAGCTGAAAAGTTGTAAGGTTGAATCTAGAATTGAGGCCTTAAATTGGGGGGGAGGGCTGATATCAATACAGTACTTGGAGAAAGTAGATTGAAAGCATCTGATGTGTGGGGTCATCATGTCGCTGATGGATAGGAAGTGAAGACAGGAATCTTGGTTAAGAAATTGAGGGTTTCAGCAGGAAGAAGGAAGCAAATGTCAGGTATAGTGAATTATTATCAAGTGAATCCTTTGAAGTTTGAGGAGAATATAGGAGAGATTGTAAGAAAACAGAAGGCCAAAAAATGCGTGAAATGATCCTGACCAATACAATTAAAGATAATTCAAAGTGAATTAGTAACAAGAGGGGTAGAGCAAGTGTGGGTTTGGGGATATGTTTGATGCCCTAAATAAATACTATCTTTTACAGGAGTGATGTACACAGATAGTCTGCAACATGTATGCAACAGGAAAGGAAATGTTGGAGGGATTGACTTGAGGATGGACAATTCCCTGGGGCCTAAGGATATATGTACGTCCCAAGGTGTTATGAGAATCACAGGAGTAGATTGCTGGAGCGCTGATGTAGATTTTTTTGCTATGGATGATGAGGTCCTGGAAGACCGGATGATAGCTGTTGTTGTTCCCATATTCAAGGAGGATGCTATAGGCCAGTGAGCCTTGCATCAGTAGCAGGAAACTATGAGGAAAAGCTTAGTGATAGGATTTATAATCTCTAACAATGGTAGAGGTTACTATAGGGAGGCAGTGTGGTTTATTGCAAGGGAAATCCTGCCTTACAGACCTAACAGCTTGTTGAGGAGGTTACCAGGGAAGTTCATGAAAATGTTAAGTTTTTTTTGTAATTCCAGAAATTAATCAAAAGAAAAACATGGGAGCCCAGAATATGTATGTCCTTAGTTTCCTTTCTTTAGCAAGCCACTCACATATGTGGTGAGATGTAATGATGTGTGCCATTCATGTACTTCTTGCATTGTAAACAAAGAATGCTTAATCAAACAATATATTTACAATGTTACTCGAATATTACTGAATAGTGTATTTAATGTTATTTGAGTAACATTGTAAATAGATTGTGTCAATAAATGTCAATATAGGTGGTGGTTGTGGTAACCGTGGACTTTATCAAGGTCATAAATAGTAGGCAAGTCCAGTTGGGACATATGGGATCCAAGGTGTTTTGTAAACTGGATCCAAAAAGATCCAGTGGCTTGGTGATTGGAGCAGAAGGTAATGGTCTGTAACCAGTGAGGAACTGCAGGGCTGTGCTGCAACTCTTGCTGTTTGTCAGATGATTTGGATGAGAAAACCATTGGTTAGATAGGTAGTGTTGCTGACGACTTGAAGATTGTTGGAGTTGTATTTAGTGAGTATGCTTGCCTAAAGATACAGAGGGACATGGGTCATCTGGAGGATTGGATTCAGCATATCAGATGAAAATTAATCCAGAAAAACTGGTCAGGTCACAGATCGCTCAGTGGGTGAGCATCTGGGAGACAGTGCTCACCACTCCCTGGCCTTTAGCATTATCATGGAAAAGGATAGAATCAGAGAGTACAGGAAAATTTTTAATTGGGGAAGGGCAAATTATGAGGCTATAAGGCTAGAACTTGTGGGTGTGAATTGGGATGATGCTTTTGCAGGGAAATGTACTATGGACATGTGGTCGATGTTTAGGAATCTCTTGCAGGACATTAGGGATAAATTTGTCCCAGTGAGGAAGATAAAGAATGGTAGAGTGAAGGAACCATGGGTGATAAGTAAGGTGGAAGAAGGCGGTGTACATGAGGTTTAGGAAGCAAGGATCAGATGGGTCTATCGAGGAATATAGGGTAGCAAAAAAGGAGCTTAAGAAGGGGCTAAGGAGAGTGAGAAGGGGGCATGAGAAGGCCTTGGCAAGTAGGGTAAAGGAAAACCCCAAGGCAAGCTTCAGTTATGTAAAGAACAAAAGGATGACAGGAGTGAAGATAGATCCGATTAGAGATAAAGGTGGGAAGATGTGCCTGGAGGCTGTGGAAGTGAGTGAGGTCCTCAACGAATACTTCTCTTCGGTATTCACCAATGAGAGGGAACTTAATGAAGGTGAGGACAATATGAGAGAGGTTGATGTTCTGGAGCATGTTGATATTAAGGGAGAGGAGGTGTTGGAGTTGTTAAAATACATCAGGACGGATAAGTCCCCAGGGTCTGACAGAATATTCACCAGGCTGCTCCACAAGGTGAGGGAAGAGATTGCTGAACCTCTGGCTAGGATCTTTATGTCCTTGTTGTCTACGGGAATGGTACCGGAGGATTGGAGGGAGGTGAATGTTGTTCCCTTGTTCAAAAAAGGTAGTAGGGATAGTCCGGTTAGTTACAGACCAGTGAGCCTTACGTATGTGGTGGGAAAGCTATTCGAAAAGATTCTTAGAGATAGGATCTATGGGCACTTAAGGAATCATGGTCTGATCCGGGACAGTCAGCATGACTTTGTGAGGGACAGATTGTATCTAACAAGCCTGATAGAGTTCTTTGAGAAGGTGACCAGGCATATAGATGAGGGTAGTGCAGTGGATGTGATCTACATGGATTTTAGTAAGGTATTTGACAAGGTTCCACTCGGTAGGCTTAATTAGAAAGTCAAAAGGCATGGGATCCAGGGAAGTTTGGCCAGGTGGATTCAGAATTGGCTTGCCTGCAGAAAGCAGAGGGTCGTGGTGGAGGGAGTACATTTGGATTGGAGGGTTGTGACTACTGGTGTCCCACAAGGATCAGTTCTGAGACCTCTACTTTTTGTGATTTTTATTAACGACCTGGATGTGGGGGTAGAAGGGTGGGTTGGCAAGTTTGCAGACGACACAAAGGTTGGTGGTATTGTAGATAGTGTAGAGGATTGTCAAAGATTGCAGAGAGACATTGATAGGATGCAGAAGTGGGCTGAGAAGTGGCAGATGGAGTTCAACCCGGAGAAGTGTGAGGTGGTACACTTTGGAAGGACAAACTCCAAGGCAGAGTACAAAGTAAATGGCAGGATACTTGGTAGTGTGGAGGAGCAGAGGGATCTGGGGTACATGTCCACAGATCCCTGAAAGTTGCCTCACAGGTAGATAGGGTAGTTAAGAAAGCTTATGGGGTGTTAGCTTTCATAAATCGAGGGATAGAGTTTAAGAGACGCGATGTAATGATGCAGCTTTATAAAACTCTAGTTAGGCCACACTTGGAGTACTGTGTCCAGTTCTGGTCACCTCAGTATAGGAAGGATGTGGAAGCATTGGAAAGGGTACAGAGGAGAGTTACCAGGATGCTGCCTGGTTTAGAGAGTATGCATTATGATCAGAGATTAAGGGAGCTAGGGCTTTACTCTTTGGAGAGGAGGATGAGAGGAGACATGATAGAGGTATACAAGATATTAAGAGGAATAGATAGAGTGGACAGCCAGCACCTCTTCCCCAGGGCACCACTGCTCAATTCAAGAGGACATGTTTTTAAGGTAAGGGGTGGGAAGTTCGAGGGGGATATTAGAGGAAGGTTTTTTACTCAGAGAGTGGTTGGTGCGTGGAATGCACTGCCTGAGTCAGTGGAGGAGGCAGATACCCTAGTGAATTTAAGAGACTACTAGACAGGTATATGGAGGAATTTAAGGTGGGGGGGGGGGGTTATATGGGAAGCAGGGTTTAAGGGTCGGCACAACAATGTGGGCCGAAGGGTCTGTACTGTGCTGTACTATTCTATGCTCTATGTTCTAACTTAGGCTTTCGAGGTTGTAATATACTAGCTGCACATAGAGCCAATGGGAGTGCTTTAGTTGGAAGGAGTGATTGGATAGGCTGGGATTGTAGTCATTTAAAGGACTTCATAGAATTATAAGGGGCATAGATTAGTTATGGGCTTTTTCACAAGGAGGACATTAGTTTAAGGTCAGAGGGGACAAAGGAAATCTGAGGGGCAAGCCTTTCCTCACAGAGAGTGGTGGATACATGGAACAAGCCACCAGAGAAGGCAGGAAGGGCGAGTTTTAAAAAGTGTTTAAAAAGCATATGGACAGTTACATGGATAGGATAGGAATCGAGCAGGGGTTCCCAACCTGGGGACCATGCTGGCATAAAAAAGTTAGAGGAATGTGGGCCATGGGATTCATGTAGATAGGCATACTCTGTCGATATAAATGAGTGGAACCTAAGGACTGTATGACTCCAACTCCTGCCATGCTGAGCAGGGGCTAGGATGATCTCTGACGGCAATCATCTTTCTTTTGGGTGAATTATGACTCTGCTCATTGGAATGTTTACCTTTTGATCTTGGTTTATATTAATATTAAGTTAAAAATTGTAATCTAGGAAATAGTTAACTAAAGCATTGTGCAAATTCACACTGTCAATTTCAATAGCAGTTGGATTCGTGACAATCCAATAGCAAGATAAGGTATCACCATGTGAGTAATTCTAACCTTCGTCTGTGGAGGACTAACCCGCTGACAAATCTGACATGGTGACAAATAGCAAACGGAAGTATGAAGGGCTGTGGTTCAGTAGGAAATAATTAAGTTTTACATTTGAAGAAAGAAAATTCAATTTCTAAATGAGATAAGCTTTTAAAGCATAAAAAACCAAGAGGAGTCAGGACAAATTAACAACATTATTAATCCATGAAAGCAGCTCTTAAAGTTCTGAGAATAAGCAGTACACATGAGGTTTGGAAATATTTTCGAATTTTCCAAAAGGAACTAAGAAATGGTTAAAGAAAAGGAAGCTATAAGTCGAATAGAAGAGTAAAAGATATGAAACATAACTCTCAACGCTTTAATGTGTATGTAAAAAGGAAAAAACTATCATAGGAAATGTGGGCCACTGACAAAGGTAGCAGAATATATAATTGGAAATAGTGAAGTGACCAAAAAAGTAAATAAAAACTGAGTCTTGCTTCATGAGTGAAAATTAAACCTGCAGGAAACCTCAGGTATCCAGAGATCTAGTGAGAGCAAGGAACTGTAGGAAATTAAAATCAGTAAAACAAAAAGAGATGCTGGTGAGATTAGAACAGGTGCAGGTAGGGGACTAGGCAGAATAACAGTTCAGCATGGACTGGATGGGCTGAAGGATCTGTCTCTGAGCTGTAGTGCTCTTTGACTCTACAAGCTGATAAATCCCATAGAGCAGTTGGCTAAGTGGTAGGGTTTTAAAAGAAGTAAAAGAAGTACTTCTCAAAATGTTCCACCACAAGCTGGTATGAACATATTCAAAGTTGAGCTTGATTGATTTTTGGACAACAACGATAGCAAAGAATATGAGGATTGGCTGGATGAAAGACCTTAGTGAATATTGGGCTGACAGCCACTTTTATGCATGCTGATCAGTGAGGACGCGTGTCAGTGAGTGTTGGGATTGGATGTCCATGAGCAGGAGAGTCTGGAGTTCAGGGTTCAGTTGTTATTCAGACCAAACATCAGAATGAGGTGCCAGATGGGGTGGTTTGAGTATCTTACAAACTGGTGAACTCCAGGGATTTTCATGCACAATTTAGTTTGCAGAGGATAGTGCAAGAAACAAAAAAACATTCACTGAGCTGCAGTTCTGTGGGTGAAAATGCCTTGTTAATGAGCGAGGTCAGAGGGGAATGGCCAGACTGGTTCAAACTGACAGTCCACCACTGACTGCTTGTCCTCAGTCAGCTCTCCAAAATACAGCTGCTTGGGTATTCTGTCAACAGACATTCTTCTGACATATCTTGACAACTTGACTTGTGATTCTTTCAGCAAAGGTGTCAATGTTGGGAAGATTTGTTTGGAACAGAAACTGTGAGTCTAGAACCTTGCCTTGCCACTCGATCTGGAGTATTCTGCACAGGCAGGTCATATAGAAGTGGTTAAGCAATCTGGCATAATGCAGGGATTGCTCCCTACATGACTCCCTTCCCCATTTGTCTCACCCCACTGATCTTCGCACCCCCCAGTGCACCCAATATGACCTCATAGATTGGGAGACTGCTTCGCCGAGCACCTACGCTCCGTCCGCCAGAAAAAATAGGATCTCCCGGTGGCCACCCATTCAATTCTACTTCCCATTCCCATTCCAACATGTCAGTCCATGGCCTTCTCTACTGCCGCAATGAAGCCACTCAGAATGGAGGAGCAGCAGTTTATATTCTCTCTGGGGGGCTCCAACCTGCTTGCATGAACATTGATTTCTCAAACTTATAGTAATTGCCTACTCCCTTCTCCTTCATCATTCCCCATTCCCATTTCCCTCTCTCAGTTTATCTTCTTACCGGCCCATCACCTCCCTCTGGTAATCCACCCACTTCCCTTTCTTCCATGGTCTCCTACCCTTTCCTATCAGATTCTAACTTCTCCAGCCCTGTATCTGTTTCACCAACCAACTTTCCAGCTCTTAATTTCACCCCTCCTTCCCTTCCTCCCAGTTTCACCTATCACATGCCATCTTGTACTTCCCTCCCCCCCCACTTCTTACACTGAGCTCACCTATTTTTTCCAGTTCTAATGAAAGGTCTCAGTCTGAAATGGCAAATGTTTGCTCTTTTCCATTGATGCTGCCTGGCCTGCTGGGCTCCTCCAACGTTTATGTGTGTGTTGCTTGTATTTCCAGCATCTGAAGATTTTCTCATGTTCGTGGCATGTCTTCTGCACACTGTCCCTGTCTCAGAGAGTAAAGTGGGAAGGAGAATAGCATGATACACCTTCATCTTGGTCTATGGGCTGATTTCTCTTCATGCCATGGTATTGTAGCGGCTAGCACGATGCTATTACAGCTCAGGTAGTCGGAGTTCAGTTCTGATGTCATCTGTAAGAAGTCTGTATATCTTGCCCGTGGAATGCATGGGTTTTCTCCAGGTATTCCAATTTCCTCTTTCAGACTAAAGAAATACCAGTTGGTGTGTTAGTTAGTGTTTGTAAATTGTCCTATGATTAGGTTGAATCTGAGGTTGCTCAGGCACTACAGCGCACTGTAATTCTAAATAAATAAATAATTGCCTACTCTGATATTTCTTCAGCTAGAGGATGAATCTGTGGAATTCATTGCTACAGAGGGCAATGAAGACCAGTTACTGGGAGTACTGAAGGCAAAGATTGACAGGTTCTTGATGGTAAGGGAGTTGAAGGTTACAGACAGAAAGAAAGAGAATGGGTTTAAGAAAAGGCAGAATTACTCAGTGGGCTGATTGGCCTAATTCTGCTTCTATATCTTATGGTCTTCCAAAAGCAAAGTTGCCTTTTGCTGTCCTGTTGTTGACTTCATCATCAATGTTGACTGATCTTGATCAAGTGCTGTCAAGGTATTTGAACTTGACCACTACTGAAAGCCTTTGCATATTCACTGGATGTTTCACAGGTTAGTGGATGATTACCATTTTCTTAATGATACTTGTGAGGCTAAAGTTATGTCAGGCATTGGCAAATTTACCCAAGTTTTCCAGCATGTTAGCTTCTGAGCTTGCATTGAGTACACAGTCATCAGCAATGGGGAAGTGCCATGAAGTGGTTTCTTGTTCTTTGGCTTTAGCTAAGAGCCTCCTTGGGTTGAAGAAAAGCACATCAGTCCTGCTTGTGGAGTTCTGCAGCCTGGAGAGTGTGGATGCTCAGTCACTGAGTTCAAAGTTCAAAGTAAATATATGATCAAAATATATGGGTGTTACCATATACAACCCTGAGATTAATTTCCTTTTGGGCATTCACAATAAATACAAGGAACACAACAGGACCAATGGAAGACTGCACTCAACAGGATGGACAACCACCAATGTGCAAAAGGCAACAAATTGTGCAAATACAAAAGGGAGAAAAATAATAATAGATAAGTAATAAGTACGGAGAACATGAGATGAGTCCTTGAAAGTGAGTCCATGGGTTGTTGTGGGAACAGTCAGTGATGGGGCGAGTGAAGTTATCCCTTCTGGTTCAAGTGCCTGATGGCTGAGGGATAATAACTGTTCCTGAACCTGGTGGTGTGGGCCCTGAGGCCCCTGTACCTTCTTCCTGGTGGCAGCAACGAGAAGAGAGTTTGTCCTTAAAGGTGGGTATCTCAGATGATATGCTGCTTTCTTGTGATAGTGCTCCATATAGATGTGCTCAGTGGTGGGGAGGGCATCCACAGTAAATACAAAGAAACACAATAGAATCAATGAAAAACTGCGCTCAAAGACAGACATAACCAATGTGCAAAAGACAAAAAAATGAGCAAGTGCAAAAAAAAGAAATACAAACTTGTACATAATGATAAATTATAATAGATATTGTGAACATGAGTTGTAATGCCCTTGAAAGAGAGTCCATAGATTGTGTAATATAGTTCAGTGTTGGGCTGAGTGAAGTTATCCACTCTGGTTCAAGAGCCTGATGGTTGAGTTTAATAACTGTTCCCGAAGTTGGTAGAGTGAGACTTAAGGAGACTGATGTTTGTCTGGATATTACAGTAATCAACAGATATGGAGAAAGGGCAAGAAAGCAGCACGTCCATAGCAATCAGCCATGATCCTATTTTCCACAACAGTTACTGTATCCCCTCCATCAGGAACATCTACAAAAGGCAATGTCACAGGAAGGCAAAGCTCGTCTTTAGGCAGCTCCCACCATTTGGGCCATGCTCTCGTTGTCAATGCTGTCATTAAATGGGAGATACCAGGAGGCTGATGTTTCAGCAGTTGTTCCTTCCCACTGCCATCAGTTTCTCAAAAAAACATAACTCAACCTTGCATGACGCAATTTCAGTGGCTCTTTACACGGCCTTAGACCACCTGGACAACACAAAGACCTATGTCAGGATGCTATTCATCAACTATAGCTCAATATTTAATTCCATCATTCCCACAATCCTGATTGATAAGTTACAGAACCTGGGCCTCTGTACCTCCCTCTGCAAATGGATCCTCAACTTCCTAACTGGAAGACCACAATCTGTGCAGATTAGTGATAATATCTCCTCACTGATGATCAACACAGGTGCACCTCAGGGGTGTGTGCTTAGCTCACTGCTCTACTCTGTCTATTCCCATGACTGTATGGCAAGGCATAGATCAAATACATCTATAAATTTGCTGACAATACAGCCATTGTTGGTAGAATCTCAGATGAGATGAGAGAGAGTACAGGAGCAAGACAGAGCAACTAGTGGAATGGTGTCGCAGTATCAACCTTTCCCTCAATGTCAGTAGGACAAAAGAACTGATTGTGGACTTCAGGGATGGTAAGATGAAGGAACACATACCAATCCTCATAAAGGGATCATAAGTGGAGAGAGTGAGCAGTTTCAAGTTCCTGGGTGTCAAGATCTCTGAGGATCTAACCTGATCCCAACATATCGATGCAGCTATAAAGAAGGCAAGATAGCGACTATATTTCATTAAGAGTTTGAAGGGATTTTATTTGTCAACAAAAACACTCAAAAACTTCTAAAGATGTACCATAGAGAGCATTCTGACAGGCTGCATCTCCGTCTGGTTTGGGATGGGGAGCTACTTCACAGGAACGAAAGAAGCTGCAGATGGTCATAAATATAGTCAGCTCCATCTTGGGTACTAGCCTACAAAGTACTCAGGACATCTTCAAAGAGTGGTGTCTCAGAAAGGCAGCGTCCATTATTAAGGACCTCTAGCACCCAGGGCATGCCCTTTTCTCACTGTTACCATCAGGAAGGAAGGAAGGAAGAAGCCTGAAGGCACGCACTCAGCAATACAGGAACAGCTTCTTCCCCTCCGCCGTACAATTCCCAAGTAGACATTGAACTCATGAACACCACCTTGCTTTTTTAATATATATTATTTCTTGCACAATTATTAATCAATATTTATATATATATAATAATCAATCTATTTATTTATTTTATTCTATATTATGCATTGAACTGCTGCTGCTAAATTAACAAATTTCACAACACATGCCAGTGATAATAAACCTGATTCTGACTCTGATACATTATTTTCCTGTCTCCCAACTTGCACTGATGTCATTATGATGACCTATTCACTTTGTTATGTAAGTTATGTAAATTTTGATTTGTATTAACTTCTTGTGCTGATGTATTTCTACCCTGGATATTCATGCCTTATGATAATAAACTTGAAGTTGAGTTGTTTACAAAATTGTTTTGATTACAGAAGAGAGGTGTGTCTCTGACTAGATGTCTAGAACCGGGGTGAAATAATACAGATAAAAATGTCGATGGTCTGATTAGACAGTTTGTGGACACAGCACAGGAAAGTTGTCAAAAGATAGCAGGATGTATATTGGTTGCAGATGTGATTGCGGAAATAGCAGTTGACATTTAAATCTTGACAAGTGTGAGGCAGTATAATACCCTAAAAAAACACGTCTCCAAACTCCTAGACCTGGACTCGATGCCTCCCTTTGCAACTGGATCTTTGACATTGTAACCAACAGACTGCAATCGGTAAGGATAGGCAGCCACACATCTGCCATGATTATCGTCATCACAGGAGCCCCAAGGACTCGTACTCATCCCCCACTCTTCTCCCTATCCACTCACAGTTGCATAGCCAGATTCTGTTCTAACCCCATCTACAAGTTTGCAGACACTTTCACCGTAGTGGGCCTACCAAAACCAACCATGAGTCAGGATGTAGAGAGCCTTCTTGTCATGTAGTGACTTCTTGTCATGGCAACAACCTTTCACACAGTGTCAAAAGGGCTTCAGGAAGATGGGGGTGGAGTGTAAGGCCTGTGCTCTTATAACCATATAACCATATGTTTGTATCAGTGAAGCTGAGAAAATTGAGAAGTTCCTAGGAGTGAAAGTTACCTGTCCTGATTTAACCCTGTTGATGCCATGGCCAAGGACACTCACTAGCTGTTAGGCTGGTAGTTGCATTTTGCATAATATCACATCACTCCACGTTTAAGGTTATAGAATGTCTACAGCACAAATAGAAGCCATTTGGCCTTTTGTGTCTGTGCTGACCCCCTACCAGAGTAACTCTCTAGTTCAATCCCTCAGCCTGCTTTCTAAATCCTGCAGGTTTTTGCACCATATATTCATGCAGTCAGCCTTTTAAGGCTAAATGGAATCCATCTGCAGGCAATAGTCTCCAAATTCCAACTATGCATTGCTTAGAACAAAGAATTCCTTTATTTTACACCTGTGACCTCTTACCTTCAATTCCACTACAAGAATCTGCCTCCCTCTATCCATCCCTTATTACTGGAATAGCTTAAACCAATTTGATTAAATTTCCTCTTATTCTTCTCCAAAGAAACAGTCCCAACATCTCTACTTTATCTTTGTAACTTTAGTCCATAAACCAATCTCATAAATGTTTTCCCTAATGCCTTCATGTAAATTCTACAGGCAGGAGTCAGTGTTTCATAAGGATTCAGCAAGACCTCCCTGAACTCTGCCATGGACAGTCCCGAGCTCAGCTGAGAAAAGTGGAGGGTTGGTCATGGGGCTAGCAACCCCATCCCGTAAAAACATAAAACTACAGAAACACCAACAGGAGCTCCAAAAACCTCATCACTGGGAAAAGAAGGCTCTTTAAAGATAGGCTACAGCTGGGAACAACTTGAAAGACGGCCCAGGATAGAGGACTCATGCAAGCTGCTATCGGCAACCTATGGCCCAGCAGGGATGAAGAAGATCTCCCTGCTCTTATAGACTTCCTCAGTTGATAAAGCTAAGAATCACTTATGCCTTCTAAACCTCTTTGCACAACCTGCCCTACTACTTTCAGTGATTTTGCACATGGCATACACTGTCTCTTTATTCTGTCATCTTTTCTTTCTCATCATCTTGGGAGTTCTGGATTTATTTGTTATCTGATTGCTTCTTTTGGGAATGAATCAGAATCAGGTTTATTATCACTGGCATGTGTCGTGAAATTTGTTAATTTAGCAGTAGCAGTTCAATACAATACATAATATAGAAAATAAATAAAAGTAAATAAATAAGTAACTCAATTACAATATATATATTGAATTGATTAAAAATTATGCAAAAATAGAGATAATATATATTAAAAAAATGAGGTAGTATTCATGGGTTCAATGTCCATTTAGGAATCAGATAGCAGAGGGGAAGAAACTGTTCCTGAATTGCTGAGTGTGTGCCTTCAGGCTTCTGAACCTCCTACTTGATGTTAACAGTGAGAAAAGGGCATGTCCTGGGTGCTGGGGGTCCTAAATAATGGATGCAGCCTTTCTGAGACACCGTTCCTTGAGGGTGTTCTGGGTACTTTGTAGGCTAGCACCCAAGATGGAGCCGACTAAATTTACAACCTCTGCAGCTTCTTTCAGTCCTGTCCCCCAACCCCATACCAGACAGTGATGCAGCCTGTCAGAATGCTCTCCACGATACATCTACAGATGTTTTTGACTGTTTTTGTTGACATACCAAATCTCTTCAAACTCTTAATGAAGTGTAGTTGCTGTCTTGCCTTCTATATAGCTGCATTGATATATTGGGACCAGGTTAGATCCTCAGAGATCTTGACACCCAGGAACTTGAAACTGCTCACTCTCTCCATTTCTGATCCCTCTGTGAGGATTGGTATGTATTCCTTCATATTACCCTCCCTGAAGTCCACAATCAGCTCTTCTGTCTTACTGAAGTTGTGTGCATGTGTCTCAAAGGTACCAGTGCCACCTGTGGCTTAAAGGCAGCTCATGCACTGCTCTTGTTTTGCCTATCAAATTTTGGTTCCAGTCTGCCTGGGCCTGATCCCATTGGAAATGGTTGTTCATTTGTTTCTCACTTTCTCCTCTTCCATAGCTGACCTAAATCCTCTACCTCAAAGTTCCTCTTCCAAAACTTACTACACATAACCCTCTCATTCTTTCCAACCAGATACAGTACATCAATACCTCCTTGTTGGTTGAATCAGAAAATGCCCTCTTTTAGGCATTCTTCCTCTTCTCAGTCCTTTTACATTGGGATAATTGAAGTCCCCCCTTCTAACAAATTTTCTGGTTGCTTTTTCATTCCCTGGTATTTTTGTCAGCTCCCGTTGTTGATGACTAAACCAACAGTATAATATTCCCAAGCAACACACACAAAATACTGGAGAACTCAGCAGTCAGGCAGCATCTATAGAAATGAACAAACAGTTGATGTTTCAGGCCAGGACCATTCTTTGGGACTGGAAAGGAAGGGGGAAGACAGCAGGTGGGGAAGGGGAAGATGACTAGACAGAAGGTGATAGGTGAAGCCAGGTGAGTGGGAAAGGTAAGGGGCTAGAGAGGAAGAAATTTGATAGGAGAGGACAATGGACCTTTGGAGAAAGGGAAGGAGGAGGGGACCCAAGAGAAGTAATAGAAGAGGTAAAAGGTTAGAGTAGGGAATTAAGGAAGGGTGGAGATTTTTTTTTACCAGAAGGAGCAATTGAAGTTCATGCCATCACATTGGAGTCTGCGCAGACAGAATATAAGGTGTTACTCCTCTACCCTGAAGGTGGCCTCATTTTGGCATAAGAGGAGGCCATGGACTGATATGTCGGAATGGGAATGTTCCCTCTCTCTTTTGCCCCCTACTACCATTATATCCACATCAGCCACTCCTCTTCCCAGCCCCTGTGCCCTTTTATCTCCCCCATGCAGTGCCACTTTACACTTACACTTCACACTTCTTACCTCCACTGACACAGTCACTGTCCTACAGTGTTTTCATATGCCCTGCTACTACCTTGAAGATTTCCTCTTGCCAGCAGTCACTTTGTCACGTTATCATTTCCTGTCAAAGCCACCTTACGTATAGATACGTCTGCACCTGGCCTCACTTTATGTACGCACAATCCGACTATGTATATAAGCTAATCTTACAGCTACACTTAGCATTGCTTGTACATTATGTTTTGTACTGAAGAACGTCAATAAGCAATCTTGAATCTTAGCTCTAACCAAACAAATTCTGTAATTGACCCCTCTACACATCCTCTCTGTCCAGCACTGTCATGGCCTGTAGATTGTTTTGGGACATTCAGGAGTGGCTGAGTGCGTGAATGGGATGTTGGAGGATGCAGCCTCTATGACTGCAGTGAAGCTGCCAGTAGGCCTCCTGTGTGGAGCACTATTATCTGGGGAGTGAGAGGGCCTCAGCTGTATCACCAGAACAAGCCTGTTCTCTCCCCTGAATTCAGGCCATTGTGTTTCCGGCGTTCTTGGGCAGCGAGCCAGCTCCACATTGATGCTTATTTGACTATGTGAATTAGTTTGTTCAGTAAATTTCATTATGACTCCAGACACTAATGGCTCAGAGTTGCTCTTTTGAATTCAGCTGTATTTCAATTTGCATTCAGCAGTGAGAAAGATATCAATTACAGCAGGATTTGCCATTCCTAGGTGACTTGGGCCATTGTGTTCAGGATGTGCTTTATCAACATTTATAATAACCCAAATAGTTCATAAGCCTCCTGGCACTTATCCTTGTAAATGGAACAAGTGCTACACCACTACCAAGCACATCTTTCCCTACCCCCCCCCCCTTCTGCTTTTTGTAGGGATCGCTCCCTACGCGTCTCCCTTGTCCACTCATTCCCCTCCCCCAACCCTTCCCACCGATCTCCCTCCTGGCACTTATCCTTGTAAACGGAACAATTGCTACACCTGCCCTTACCCTTCCTCCCTCACCACCATTCAGGGCCCCAGACAGTCCTTCCAGGTGAGGTGACACTTCACCTGTGAGTCGGCTGGTGTGGTATACTGTGTCCGGTGCTCCCGGTGTGGCCTTTTATATATTGGTGAGACCCGATGCAGACTGGGAGACCGTTTCGCTGAACACCTACGCTCGGTCCGCCAGAAAAAGCAGGATCTCCCAGTGGCCACACATTTTAATTCCACGTCCCATTCCCATTCTGATATGTCTATCCATGGCCTCCTACTGTCAAAATAAATCCAAACTCAGGTTGGAGGAACAACACCTTATATACCGGCTGGGTAGCCTCCAACCTGATGGCATGAACATTGATTTCTTTAACTTCCGTTGATGCCCCTCCTCCCCTTCTTACCCCATCCCTGACATATTTAGTTGTTTGCCTGTTCTCCATCTCCCTCTGGTGCTTCCCCCCACCTTTCTTCCTCCCGAGGCCTCCCATCCCATGATCCTTTCCCTTCTCCAGCTCTATATCACTTCCGCCAATCACCTTTCCTGCTCTTAGCTTCATCCCACCCCCTCCGGTCTTCTCCTATCATTTCACATTTCCCCCTCCCCCACTACTTTCAAATCTCTTCCTATCTTTCCTTTCGGTTAGTCCTGACGAAGGGTCTCTGCCCGAAACGTCGACAGTGCTTCTATAGATGCTACCTGACCTGCTGTGTTCCACCAGCATCTTGTGTGTGTTGTTGTTTGAATTATCAGCGTCTGCAGATTTCCTCGTGTTTGCTAGTTCATAAGCCCACCACAGAAGCTGGGCTGTTTAAAATCAATTAATTAAATCTAGAACAAAACCAGAACATCAGTAATGATGACCATAAAGCAATGAGGCCAATACACAAAATGCCGAAAGCAGCATGATTTCCTTAAGGTTTCCTTGCTTGACAAATATGTTGGAATTCTTTGAGGACATAACAGTCAGAATAGACAAAGACATGTTCAGAAGGCCTTTGACTGGGTGCTGCACCTGAGAATGCTTAACAAGATAAGAGCCCGTGGTATTATAGGGAAGATACTAGCGTGGATAAAGCATTGGCTGATTGGCAGGAGGCAAAGATAGGGAATAAAGGGGACTTTTTCTGGCTGGCTAACGGAGTTCTGCAGAAGTCGGTGTTGGGACTGCTTCTTCAATGATTTGTCAATGTTATCTGTCAATGATTTGGATGACAGAATTGATGGCTTTGCAGTCAAGTTTGTAGATGAAGTGAAGAGGGGTGGATGGGCAAGTAGTGTTGAGGAAGCACTTCAGCAGAAGCAGAAGGACTTCAACAGATTAGGAGATTGGGCAAAGAAGTGACAGGTGAAATAAAATGTAGGGAAGTGTATGGTCATGCACTTTGGGAGAAGGAATAAAGATGGAAACTATTTTCTAAATGGGGAGAAAATTCAGAAATTGGGTGCGAAGGGACTTGGGAGACCTCGTGCAGGATTCCCTAGGGGTTAACTTGCAGGTTGAGTCTGTGGTGAGGAAGGAAAATGCAATGTTAGCATTCATTGCAAGAGAACTAGAATATAAAAGCAAGGATATAATGCTGAGACTTTATCATGCATTATTCAGGCCACACTTGGGGTATTGTGAGCAATTTCGGGGCCCCTTATCTTAAAAAGAATGTTCTGGCATTGGAGAGGGCCCAGAGGAGGTTCACAAGAATGGTCCTGGGATTGAAAGGATTAACATATGAGGAGTATTTAATGGCGCTGGGCCTGTACTAGCTGGGGTTTACAAGAATGAGGGGGTATCTCATTGAATCCTATCAAATATTGAAAGGCCTAAATAGAGTGGGATGTGGAGGAGTCCTATGGTAGGGGAGTCTAGGACCAGAGGACACAGCCCCAGACTAGTAGGATGTCCCTTTAGATCAGAGATGAGGAGGAATTTCTTTAGCCAGAGGATGGTGAATCTGTGGAATTCATTGGCACAGATGGCTGTTGAGGCCAAATCATTGGGTATATTTAAAGTGGAGTTTGATAGGTTCTTGATTACTATGGGTGTCAAACGTTACAGGGAGAAGGTAGGGGACTTCATTTGAGAGGGATAATAAATCAGCCATGATTGAATGGCAGAGCAGACTCAATGAGCTGAATGGCCTAATTTTGCTCCAATGTCTTCTGGTCCTGTGGTCATATGCTAGAGGAACTCATCAGGTCAGGCAGCATCCATGGAAGGGAACAGACAGTTGATGCCTTTTGACAAAACCTTTCATTAGGACTCACTTCTGATTGACTGAGGTGCTTCCGGGGGAATCTGCCTTACTCACTCTTATTGGTCTCCCTGTGACTCCAGAACTCAGTGAATTAGTAGGATTTCAGCTGCAGTTAACTTGTGTTCAAGAGCCATTGGGGAAAGGATCATTTTCTGTTTCTGGATCCTGGTAATGACTAAGGAGGTACCCAGTGGAATGTGGAGGGCAGTTTGTTGGGATGTGTTGGTGCTGCACTCTCGAATCTCCATATGAATGACAGGCTGGGTAAGCCCATAGCATCAGAGAAGATTTGCCTCCAGTGAGTGCTGAATGAGCCCTTGTTCAGTGGGGACAGGATATCACTGTCTGTAGCATGCACACCCTGACCTAGGATCTGTAGTGTGCTCTATCCTGGCAGCAATATGAGGGCTAAGTACAGAAAGAAGGCCCTGTGAGATGAGCTGTAGAAATGGCATTTTGGGTGCCCAGTAACCACCCTATGACTGGCATTGAACACAGGCACCATGGAATTGGGCTAGTTGACCCAGCTGGTACAAGGGTTAGGGTTCAAGCCTCCAAGGTTGAATTTTCTCTCTGCGTCTGGCTGCTGTGGAGAGGATGTCTAGTGCATGGTGTCTCCTAGCAAATCAGTGGAGTGTGCAGTGGCAGAAACTTCACTTGAAGATGTGTCAATGTGAGGACAATGTGGCGCAGGTTCTGAGGCTCTCCTGGAGGCTTGGGAAAGTGGAAAGTGCATTGATTAACTGGGTGATAAAGTCAGTGGCTAAAACTTGTAACTTTTGCAAGTGGTTAAACCTCTGATGACCAGATTTCAGTAGGAGTTAAATCACTGGTATCCTTGAGGAAGATCTTCTGTGGGAACCCCTGGGAGGTGTTATCCAGTGTTGAAATAAAGGTTAGCTTTACTTGTCATGTGCATCAAAAAATGCAGTGAAATGCATCCTCTGCATCATTGGCCAACCCAGTATGCAAGGGTTACCACACTTTACGCACCAACATAGCATACCTACAAGTCACTAACCCTATGACTACGTCACACATCTTTGGAATGTGGGAGAAAACCAGAGCACCCAGAGGAAACCTATGCGGTCACAGGGAGAACATACAAAATCCTTACAGACCATAACAGGAATTAAATGCTGATTACTGGCACTGTTGGCTGTTAAAGGCTTGGGCCTGAACACAGCACCTTGGACTTCTCAGCCACGCTATCGACAATGCTGGTTATTTGATCGTTATTGACAATGCTGGTTATCTGACCACTATTGACAATGCTGGTTATCTGACCACTATTGCCAACTGGAGATCATGGATCCATAGAACTCCAGCCAAGCCTTGGTTGACTTCCTCCTTGAGGATGGATATAAAAACTTCCCTCAACTTTGAGCTTTAACCTGTGATCGAGACCAAGAACACACTAATCAAAGATAGCCAGCTTTGTGCCTGGCTGCCACCAGACAACAGTGGGATTACTGAATTCTGTAAATTCCCTCCGGGATACACTGTCAGCCTCCTGATCTATTCGGCTGGGCTCCTTGTGTGTTTCCAAGCTCATGTGTGGGTGATAGGTGTAGAGATACCCTGTGAAGGTTTTTGAGGGTCTGGGCAAGAGCCTTTTCTCTAGTTGGGGATGGAGTGAGGCCAGTGATCTATATTCCATTCCTGATATGTTTTGATTATACAGTTTATGTCAATGATTTGTGGTAACTTACTTTTATTTATTGAGATGAAGCACAGAACAAACACTTCTGGTCTTTTGAGCTATGCTGCCCAGCAGTCCCCCAATTTAACCCTAATCTAATCATGGGACAATTTACAATGATCAATTAACCTACCAACCAGTACGTCTTTGGGCTGTGGGAAGAAACCAGAGCACCTGGAGAAAATCTACGCAGTCACTGGGAGAATGTACAAACTCTTTACAGTTAGCGACAGGAATTGAACCTGGGTATTCTGTACTGTAAAGCATTGTGCTAGCTACTATACTACCGTGCCACCCTTAGTTGGTACATAGGGTATTGTATCTCCATCTGAACTTCCTCAAGAAGGTTTGGATGAAAAAAGAACAGTAATTACAAAGGACTGAAGACCCTGCATCTTGTGGTGTGGTCATTGCAACTCTCCTGTCTTTGGGAGGCTGGTAATTCTCCAGATATTATTCCCTGCATACAGTTAATCAGTATGTCAGGCACTGTCCATTAAAGATGAACTGGGGATTCAAATGTAACTTATTGTATTTCTAATTCACAGTTTAAAGAACAGTTCAGCACTAGAAAGGCCATCCAGTCTGTCATGTGCCAATCTTGTTTCCAATTTATACAAAATGTCCTTCATATGTGTATCATCTATATCCCTCCATTTGCTTTATACTCGTGTGTTCATTTAGAAGCTCCTTCAATTCCACAGTAGTGTAGCAGTTACCATAATGTTTTACCATGCCAGCCATTGGAAGATTGGGGTCCAATTCCTGTCACTGTCTGTAAGGCGTTTGTACGTTGTCCCTGTGACTGTGTGGGTTTCCTCTGCAAGCTCTGGTTTCCTATCAAATTCCAAAAATGTATGGGTTAGTAAGTCGTGGGCATGCTGTTTTTGTACTGGAAGCATGGTGACACTTGCAGGCTTTCCCAGTCTATCTTCTGTCTGTGTTGTTTGTTTTATGCAAAAAGTCACACTTCACTGTATGTTTCAACAAATCAGGCTAATAAACCTTTCACTGCCTGCTTCTACAGCTACCCTAGGTAACCCCTTCCAGGCACCTCCCACTGCTTATATGTAAAAAATAACACTTGTTCCTGATGTCTTTAAACTCCCATTCCCTCCCCAAACATAAAAACATGATCTCTAGTGTTTGACATCTCTACCTATGGAAATTCTCCAGAGTCATAGAGACCCTGGACCTCAATAGGCCCTTTGGCCCATCTGGTCCATGCCAAAACCATTTAAGCTGCATACTCCTACTGACCTGCACCAGGACCATAGCCCTCAATATCCCTCCACCTATCCAAACCGCTCTTAATCATAGAAATCGAGCTCGCATGACCTCTTGTGCTAGCAGCTCATTCCACACTCTCATGGCCCTCTCAGTGAAGAAATTTCCCCTCATGTTCCCTCCAAACTTCTCACCTTTCACCCTCAGGCCATAACCTCTGGTCCCATCCAACCTCAGTGGATAAATCCTGCTTGCATTTATAATTTTGTATATCAAATATCCTCTCAATCTTCTATGTTCTGAAAATAGGTTATAGTCCTAACCTATCCAATCTTTCTTCATACCTCAGGTCCTCCAGACCCGGCAACATCCTTGTAAATTTTCTGTGCACTCTTTCAAACTTGGTTACATCTTTCCTGTAGGTAGGTGACCAAAACTAAACATGATACTCCAAATTAGGCAGCATCAACGTCTTATACAACTTCAACATAACATTCCATTTTTTTGTACTCAATACATAGATTTAAGAAGACCAATGTGCCAAAACTTTCTTTACGACCCTAACTACCTGCAACGCTACTTTCAATTAATTATATCCCTGTATTCCCAGATCCCTTTGTCCTATCATTCACTGTGTAAGACCTGCCCTGGCTGGTCCTACCAAAGTGTAGAACTTTGTACATTTCTGCATTAAATTTCATCTGCCGTTTTTCAGTCAGTTGTTCCAACTGATGCAGATTCTTCTGCAAGCCATGTTAGCCTTCCTCACTGTCCATTACACTCCCAATCTCAGTGTCATCCACAAATTTGCTAATCCAATTAACTACATTACCATCCAGATCATTGATATAGATGACAAACAACAAAGGATTCAGTACTGATCCCTGCAGCACAGGACTAGCCACAGACCTCCAGTCAGAGAGGCAACCCACTATTACCACTCTCTGGCTTGTCCCACAAAGCCAAAGTCTAATCCAATTTACTACCTCATCCTGAATGCCGAGCCACTGAACCTTCTTGACCAGTCTCCCTTGTGGGACCTTGTCAAATGCCTTACTAAGTTCCATGTAGATAATATCCACTGTCTTGCCTTCATCCACCTTCCTGGTAACTTCCTCAAGAAATGCTATAAGGTTGGTTATATGTGACCTACCATGCACAAAGCCATGCTGACTATCCTTAATCAGTCTATGTCTATCCAAATAATAATATATCCAGTCCCTTAGAATACATTTCTAATAACTTACGACAACTGATGTCAGATTCACCCGTCTATAATTTCCTGGTTTCTGTTTAGAGCTTTGTTTAAACAGCAAAAGGAGCATTTCCTGAAGGAAAGATGATGCTACCATTGCTAACAAGAGAAGTCAAAGCCAAAGAGAGGGCGTATAATAGAGCAAAGATTTGTGGGAAGTTATAGGATTGGGAAGCTTTTAAAAACCAACAGAAGGCAACTACTAATGTCATTAAGCAGGTAAAGACGGAATATAAAATTTAGCTATCCAATAATATTAAAGAAGATACCAGAAGTTTCTTTAGGTACATAAAGTATAAAAGAGAAGCAAGTGTGAATGTCGGACTGCTGGAAAACAATGCTGCAGAGGTAGTAATGGGAGACAATGAAATAGTGGACAAATCGAATAAGTATTTTGTATTGGTCTTCACTATGGAAGATACTAGCTTTTGGTTCCAATTGTCAGGTGGCATGAAGTGTGTGAAGTTACCATAATTAGAGAGAAGTTTCTTGGGAAACTGAAAGGTCTAAAGGTAAATAAGTCACCTGGACCAGAAGGTGTACATGCCAGAGTTCTGAAACAGGTGGATAAAGAGATTGTAGTAATGATCTTTCAAGAGTCACTAGATCCTGGAATGGTACCAGAAGACTGGAAAATTGCAAATGTCACACCACTCTTCAGGAAGGGAGAGAGGCAGAATAAAGGAACTATAGGCCAATTAGACTGACCTCAGTGGTTAGAAAGATATTAGAGTTTATTATTAAGGATGAGGTCTCAGGATACTTGGAGGCACAAGATAAAATAGGCCATAGTCAGCATGGTTTCCTCAAGGGAAAAACTTCCTTGACTAATCTGTTGGAATTCTTTGAAGAAATAACAAGCAAGGCAAAGGAGAATCAGGTGATGTTGTGTACTTGGATTTTCAGAAGGCCTTTGACAAGATGCCACTCTTGAGGCTGCTTAACAAGCTATGAGCCCATGGCTTAACAGGAAAGATTCTAGCATGAATAAAGCATTGGGTGATTGGCATTGGCAAGAGGCAAAGAGTGGGAATAAAGGGAGCCTTTTCTGGTTAGCTGTCAGTGACTTTAGTGTTCCACAAGGATCTGGGTTGGGACTGATTCTTTTTATGTTATATGTCAATGATTTGGATGATGGAATTGATGGTTTTGTTGCAAAGTTTGCAGACAAAATGAAGCTAGGTGGAGGGGCAGGTAGGTTTGAGGACATGGAGAGGCTGCAGGGATTAGGAGAATGAGCAAAGAAATGGCAGATGGAGTACAGTGTAGGGAAGTGTATGGTCATGCACTTTGGTAGAAGGAATGAAAGGGTTGACTATTTTCTACATGGAGAGAAAATACAAAAAAATAAGATGCAAAGGGACTCAGGAATCACTGTGCAGGATTTCCTAAAGGGTAATTTGCAGGTTGAATTTGTGGTGAGGAAGGCAAATGTAATGTTAGCACTCATTTCAAGAAGACTAGAATATACAAGCAAGGATATAATGTTGGGGCTTTATAAAGTGCTGGTGAGCATCACTTGAAGTATTGTGAGCAACTTGGGGCCCCTTATCTTAGAAAGGATGTGCTGAAACTGGGGAGGGTTCAAAGATGTTTTATGAAAATGATTCCAGGATTGAATGGCTTGTCATTCAAAAAGTGTCTCATGGCTCTGGGCCTGTATTCACTAGGGTTCACAAGAATGAGGGGTGACCTCATTGAAACCTATTGAATGGTGAAGGCTTTGATAGAGTGGATGTGGAGAGGATATTTCCTATGGTGGGAGTGTCTGAGACCAGAGGACACAGCCTCAGAAAGCTAATGTCCTGTGTTTTGAGTTCTAAATTGGGAGAGAGAAAGCTGATGTCTTGTGTTTTGAGTTCTAAATGGAGAGAGGGAATGCTAATGTTCTGTGTTTTGAGTTCTAAATGGAAAGAAAGAAAGCTAATGTCCTGTGTGGGATGCTGAATCTTGGTGGTTGTTACAGTGAAACACTTTTGCCTGTGCCGTAAGAAAGCGGTGAGAATTACAATCTGAGTGTCACTGCAGATGGGATGATGTCAGCAGAAGACTACCTGGTGGTTTGTCCCCACTCCAACCACCACCTCACTGTGTGTTCATCTCTGTGTGAATCCAAACCATTTGACACAGCGCCTTGTGAGGAGATACTAAGACAGGAGACAAAAGCTGGAATAAAGGTGCTTGAATATTCCTTAACTTGTTTCTGATATGCTACTGACCAGTCTCTGTGCTCTCTCCTCTTGATTCTTCTCCTTACAGGATCACAATGCTACTTTTCACACAGACAGCCCGGATCTGACGGCGTGTTTCCACAACACTATCCTGGTTTGGATTCCATGTATTTTTCTCTGGCTGGCCTTCCCACTATACTTCCTGTATCTCCGACAGAGCAAACGAGGTTATATCAGAGTCACCGTACTCAACAGGGTCAAAACGGTAGGTGTGACTCATTTGGGAAGCCTGCTGCTACTACTAGGTTGCAAGTATCACGGGGAATAGGAGGCTAGAGGGCAGGAGTTCCAGTTCCTTCATTGCAAGCAGGGGATTAAAATAAATAAATCTGGAGTTTGTTGCAATTTTTTGCAGCTGTGAGAAAAGAGCATGGCCTGGGTGGTGAGGATCCTTGATGTTGATGTTGAGATGTTGATTTTACAGCAAAATTTCATGTAGATGTGCTCAATGGATGGGAGGGCTTTGCCCATGATGTAGGGGGCTAAATCCACGACCTTTTGTAGGATTTTAGGATTTTCTGCTCAAAGGCATTAGTATTCCCATACCAGGCTGTAATACAGCCAGTCAGCACACTCTCCACCCACATCTATAGAAGTTTCCTGATGATACCGTTTTTGATGACATGCTGAATCTCTGCAGATTCCTGAGGAAGTAGAAGTGCTGTTGTGCTTTCTTTGCAATAATATTTATATAATAGGCTCAGGATAGGCCCTCTAAGATGGTGACACCCAGGAATTTAAAGTTACTGAGCATCTCCGCCTTTGAATTTCTGATGAATACTGGCTTGAAGACCTCTGGTTTCCCCCTCCTATAATCAGTTCTTTGGTCTTAAAGACATTGAGTGAGAGATGGTGTTATTGTACCACACAGTGGAGTTTTCAATCTCCCTCCTGTATGCTGATTCATTATCTTCTTTGATATAGCCCACAACACTGTTATCATCAGCACACTTGTAGGTAGTGTTGGAGCTGTACTTAGCCACAAAGTCATAGATGTGAAATGAGTAGAGCAGGGTCTAAGTATACATCCCTGTGGTGCTCCTGTGCTGGTGGAGGAGATGTCTTTGGCAATCCGAACTGGCTGGGGTCTACAAGTGAGGAAATCCAGGATCCAATTGCACAAGCGGGTATTGAGGCCCAGGTCTTGGAGTTTACTGATTAGTTTTGAGGGGATGACGGTGTTAAACGCTAAGCTGTAATTGATAAAGAGCAGAGATACTTCCAGAAGATATTGGCAGATTAAGTGAGTGGACAATAACATTGCATATAAAATATAACGTGGGGAATGTAGAAAAGTGAAAAGATCATAGGAAATAGGAGCAGAATTAGGTCATTTGGCCCATCAAGTCTCCTCTGCCATTTCATCTGGCTGATGTATTTTCCCCTCAAAAGCATTGTCCTGCTTTCTCCCCATAACCTTTGATGCCCTGCCTAATCAAGAACTAATCAACACAGCTATCTGTGGCAATAAGTTATACAGTTCACCTCTCACTGACTAAAAAAAAAAGTCCTCCTCATCTCTGTTCTAAAGGAATGTCCTTCTTTTGATAAAGGCCCACATAGGAGATTAGTGGGCAAAATTAGTACAAATAGTATTGGGTGCTGTCAAGGTCCAGTCCAGTCTGGAATCCGCGTTCCAGGTCTCGATCCGGTCCGAGTGCTCCGGACTCTGGGTCTTGCAGCTGTCCCTTCCTGCCCCTTTGAGCCTGTTAAGATCAGTCTGGATCAAGGAGGCACACCTGTGGCCAATTTGGCTGCAGATGTTTATAAGGGGCCGTGGGACGGAGACCAGGTGGGTGGTCGTTTTGTTCTGTATCCTGTTCTGCCCTGGTTGCCGCCCTGCTTGGAATCCTGTTCTACCCTGGTTGCTGCCCTGCTCAGAATCCTGTTCTGCCCTGGTTGCCGGCCTGTTCTGTATATGCTCTATCCGGTTGGTCTTGTTCCCCTGCTTCTCTCCTGTATGCTGGTCCCGCTGTTCCGCCTTATTCTCCTTGCTTGCGCTGCCACGCTGTTGATTGCCTTTCCCAATTCACCAATGTACCTGGTGGATCACTGTAGTTTTGCTGCTTACCCTGGACCCAACTTCCTACTCGTTGCCTCCGTTGGGCGTGTCCGGCCGGACTGCCACTGCCCGGCAGGGGTTCTGCCCCCTCCTACTCGTTGCCTCCGTCGGGCAGGTCCGGTTGGACTGCCACTGCCCAGCGGGGGTTCTGCCCCCTTTCCACCTATTGCTCCCTAAGGGTTGTGCCCCGCACATGCCCAGGTGTCCGCGACTGACCCAGGCCTCCGTGTTTTCCGCCTGGGAGGCGGCCCTGCCCAGGATCCCTGCGGCCCACCATGAGGAATCTGCCTGCCTGCCTGCCTGCCCCAAACCATGGGATCTGCCTGCCTGCCCCGAACCGTGGGATCTGCCTGCCTGCCTGCCCCGAACTGTGGGATCTGCCTGCCTGCCTGCCTCGTCTGAACTCTGGGATCCTCCTGCCTGCCTGCCTCGTCTAAACTCTGGGATCCAGCCCTGCCTGCATTAACCCTTACATGCCATGGCATCCCCATCCTGTCCTCCCCCTAGTACTTCAGTGTCTGCATCCTGCGTTTGGGTCCATCCGGCTCCCGTTCCTGACAGAGGCAGAGTACTGACATGGATTGAAAATTGGCTGGCTGACAGGAAACAAAGAGTAGCGATTAACGGGTCCCTTTCGGAATGGCAGGCTGTGACCAGTGGGGTACCTCAAGGTTCGGTGCTGGGACTGCAGCTGTTTACGATATACATTAATGATTTAGATGAAGGGATTAAAAGTAACATTAGCAAATTTGTTAATGACACAAAGCTGGGTGGCAGTGTGAAATGTCAGGAGGATGTTATGAGAATGCAGGGTGACTTGGACAGGTTGGATGAGTGGGCAAATGTATGGCAGATGCAGTTGAAAGCAAGCATGCAGGTACAGCAGGCAGTGAACAAAGCTAATGGCATTCTGGCTTTTATAACAAGAGGAATTGAGTATAGGAGTAAAGAGGTCCTTCTGCAGCTGTACAGGGCCCTGGTGAGACCCCACCTGGAGTATTGTGTGCAGTTTTGGTCTCCAAATTTGAGGAAGGACATTCTTGCTATTGAGGGAGTGCAGCGTAGGTTCACAAGGTTAATTCCCGGAATGGCAGGGCTGTCATATGTTGAAAGATTGGAGCAACTGTGCTTGTTTACACTGGAATTTAGAAGGATGAGAGGGAATCTGATTGAAACATATAAGATTATTAAGAGATTGGACATGCTGGAGGCAAGAAGCATGTTCCCACTGATGGGTGGGTCCAGAACTAGAGGCCTCAGTTTAAGAATAAGGGGTAGGCCATTTAGAACAGAGATGTGGAAAAACTTTTTCACCCAGAGAGTGGTGGATATGTGGAATGCTCTGCCCCAGAAGGCAGTGGAGGCCAAGTCTCTGGATGCATTCAAGAGAGAGTTAGATAGAACTCTTATAGATAGCGGGGTCAAGGGATATGGGGAGAGGGCAGGAACAGGGTACTGATTGTGTATAATCAGCCATGATCACAGTGAATGGTGGTGCTGGCTAGAAGGGCCGAATGACCTACTCCTGCACCTACTGTCTATTGTCTGTTATTCTAAGGCTGTGCCCTCTGGTCCTAGACTCTCCGACTAGGCAACATCCTCAAAGTTCAAAGTAAATTTATTATCAAAGTATGTATACTATATACTACCTTGAGATTTGTCTCCTTACAGACAGCCACAAAACGAAGATACCCAAAAGGACCCCATTAAAAAGTGTCAAACACCCAATATGAAAAAAAAATTGTGCAAATAAAAGAAAGCAAATAACATTCAGAACTGAAGTTCATCAAAATGAATTCACAGCCACAAAACCAGTCATCACTGCAGTTGGTCCAGGAGCTCATTAGTTGCTGTTCACATCCTCTCCACATTTCCTAATATTGACTGGGAAATGGACACGTTGATGCATCTAGAAAATACTGACAGACTAAGTGAGTGGACAAGGACATTGCAGATAGAATATAATATGGGGAATGGTTTTTTAAAAAGTGTAAAAGCAGAATATGGTTTCAAGTTCCTGGGTGTCAACATCTCAGAGGATCTATCCTGGACCCACTATATTGATGCAGTCATGTCAGCAGCTGTAGTGGGGAAGCAAGAGGATGGTTCCTGTTTCTGGTCAAGACCATGAATCAGAACTGAGTGTAGAAGGGAGAGGGAGGGATGAGGCAGAGGCTGGTAGGTGGAGCCATGCGTGGGAAGTGGGGGGAAGTGTAAACCATGAAAGTAGAATCAAAACAGCAGAGTAGCGTTACAGTTAGCATAACACCACACCACCAGTGACTCGGGTTCAATTCTGCCACTGTCTGTACGAAGTTTGTTCCTTCTCCCTGTGACCACGTGGGTTTCTTCTGATGCTCTGGGTTCCTCTCACATTCCAAAAATGAATGGGTTAGTAAGTGCTATGTTGACAGAGATGGCGACACTTGAGGCCTGCCTCCAGTACATCCTCACACTGTGTTGATCGTTGACACAAAACAATATATTTCACTGTGCATATGACAAATAAAGCTAATCTTTATACCTCCATTTGATCACCCCTCACTCTCCTCTGCTCCAGTGAAAACTGTCCCAAGCTGCTCAACCTCTCTCCACAGCACAGTCCCTCAGGTCCCAGTAATAGTATTGGAATGCACTGAGATTTACAGCTCATCTTTTGTGAAACTTCATTCTGGCACAAAGCCAATCTGGACAATGTTTATTTAAAGCCAGTAAATGAATGGCTGATCAATTAGTTTCCTGGGCAGCTCAGGTATCAGAGAAAGCAACGGAGATGGGTCAGAGCTGCCGTCCTTCCATTGGCTGTTCCTCTTGCCCAGTTTGAAAATCTGGGCAGAGAAATGGGTGATGGAGTTTAATCCTGGAGAGCCAGCAGTGAATTACTTTGGGAGATCAGATGTAAAGTGTCAGAACTCTTAGAAATGTTGAAGTACAGTTTATACAAAAGGATCTTGGGTTGCGAGTGCATAACTTCCTGAAAGTGGCAGAATGGTATATAGCATACTTGCCTTCACTGGTCGGGACATATACGTAATAAAATCTGGAAGTCCTGTAACCTTAGTCCTGTAACCCAAGGATACATTGGGAGAATTAATTGCAGTTCTGGTCACACCTGTAGAAAAGAGGTAGAGGATTTGGAGTGGATACAGAAGTGGTTTACAAGGATATTTACCTGGTTTGGGATGTGTTAGCTATAGTGAGAATGTTGTTCAAGACCATCACTACACGCGCTAACCAGAAGCCATGGATGACCGCGGAGGTGCGTGCGCCGCTGAGGACCCGTGACTCGGCCTTCAGAGCAGGTGACAAGGCAGCCCTAACAACAGCGAGGGCCAAACTGTCCCGAGCCATCAGAGAGGCAAAGTGTGCACATGCCCAGCGAATCCACAGCCACCTCCAGGACAGCAGTGACATGCAGCGCATGTGGAAGGGCATCCAGGACATCACCATCTACAGGACAACATCACCTGACTGTGCGGGTGATGCTTCCCTCCCAGATGTGCTGAACAACCTCTATGCTCGTTTTGAGGTGGAAAGTGACATGGCGGTGAGGAAGTCCACCCCTCCTCCAAATGACCAGGTGCATTTTCTCACCATTGCTGATGTGAGGAGAACCCTGTGGAGGGTCAGCCCATGGAAGGCTGCTGGACCAGACAATATTCCTGGCAGAGTGCTTAGAGGATGTACAGACCAGCTAGCAGATGTACTCACTGACATCTTCAACATCTCCCTGAGCAGTGCCACCGTTCCAACGTGCTTCAAGGCTGCCACCATCGTCCCTGTGCCGAAGAAGTCTTCAGTGTCCTGCCTAAATGACAACCGTCCCGTTGCACTCACATCCATCATCATGAAGTGTTTCGAGAGGCTCATCATGAGGCACATCAAGACCCTGCTGCCCCCCTCACTGGACCTCCTGCAGTTTGCGTACCATCCCAACCGTTCAATAGATGACGCCATTGCCATCACCCTCCACCTGGCCCTAACCCACCTGGACAAAAAAGACACATACGTTCGGATGCTGTTCATAGACTTCAGTTCAGCATTCAACACAATCGTCCCTTAGAAACTGATTGGAAAGCTGAGCCTACTGGGCCTGAACACCTCCCTCTGCAACTGGATCCTAGACTTCCTGACTGGGAGACCTCAGTCAGTCCGGATCGGAAGCAGCATCTCCAACACCATCACACTGAGCACGGGGCCTCCAGGGCTGTGTGCTCAGTCCACTGCTGATGACCCATGATGGTGCTGCAACACACAGCTCGAACCACATCATCAAGTTCAAAGATGACACGACTGTGGTGGGTCTCATCAGCAAGAACGACGAGTCAGCATACAGAGAGGAGGTGTAACGGCTAACGGACTGGTGCAGAGCCACAACCTGTCTCTGAATGTGAACAAAACAAGAAAGATGGTTGTTGACTTCAGGAGGGCATGGAGTGACCACTCTCCACTGAACATCGATAGTTCCTTGGTAGAGATCATTAAGAACACCATATTTTTTGGTGTTCACCTGGTGGAGAATCTCACCTGGTCCCTCAACACCAGCTCCATAGCAAAGAAAGCCCAGCAGCGTCTCTACTTTCTGCGAAGGCTGAGGAAAGTCCATCTCTCACCCCCCCTTCCTCATCACATTCTACAGGGGTTGTATTGAGAGCATCCTGAGCAGCTGCATCACTGCCTGCTTTGGAAATTGCACCATCTTGGATTGGAAGACCTTGCAGTGGATAGTGAGGTCAGCTGAGAAGATCATCGGGGTCTCTCTTCCTGCCATTACAGACGGCATCCGCTACACACGCATCCGCAAAGCAAACAGCATTATGAAGGTCCCCATGCACCCCTCATACAAACTCTTCTCCCTCCTACCGTCTGGGAAAAGGCTCCGAAGCATTCGGGCTCTCACTACCAGACTATGTAACAGTTTCTTCCCCCAAGTCATCAGACTCCTCAATACCCAGAGCCTGGACTGACACCAACCTACTGCCCTCTATAGTGCCTATTGTCTTGTTTATTATTTATTGTAATGCCTGCACTGTTTTGTGCACTTTATGCAGTCCTGGGTAGGTCTGTAGTCTAGTGTAGTTTTTTCTGTGTTGTTTTTACGTAGTTCAGTGTAGTTTTTGTATTGTTTCATGTCGCACAGACGTCCAGAAAAACATTGTCTCATTTTTTCTGTGTACTATACCAGCAGTTATGGTCGAAATGACAATAAAAAGTGACAACTTGAGGTTGGACAAACTCAGGACAAACTTTTCTCCACAGCTTTGGAGGCTTAGAGGTGTATAAAAATTGAAGGGTAAAGACAGAATCGACAGAGGTTTTATCCCAGAGGGTGGAAATGTCCAGTAGGAGAGATTCAGGGCGAAAGGGAGAAAGCTTAAGGGAGAGTTACAAGGATTTTCTTTGCCTGGAAGGTGCTGCAGAGGCAGTTGATAGAAGCATGTTTCAGCAAGCAAGTTTATTTGTATAGCACTTTTCAAGCACAAGGCAGTTCAAAGTGCTTTACATAGAACAAGATATAAAAAACATCAAATTTCAGTCAATATAAGAGAATAAAATCACAAAAATAGAAGTTACATTACAGAGGATTCTAACTAAAAGTTATAGCTAAAATAAAAGTTTTAAGCCTCAACTTAAAAGAGCTTAAAGTTGGGGCAGACTTCAGATTCTCTAAAAGGTTATTCCAGATATGTGGAGAATAGTAATTAAAAGCTGCTTCAGCATGTTTAGTTTTGACCTGGGGATGGTAAGTAGATCTGCTCCTGACGACCTGAGAGTTGGGAAAGGTTCATAAAACAGCAAGAGATCACAGAGGTATTTTAGCCCAACACCATTATAAACCAGCTTTATAAAGTCCTCTGATGGACAGGGAGCCAGTGTAGTGATCTGAGAACTGGGGTGATACATTCTGCGTTTTTGGTCTTAGTGAAGACTCTAGCAGCGTTCTGAATGAGCTGCAGCTGTCTGAGTGGTTTTTACAGAGACCTGCGAAAATGCCATTACAGTGTTCCAGCCTGCTAAAAATCACTGCACAGATGAGTTTTCCTTGATTTTGTTGAGACATAAGCCCTTTAACTCTCAATATATTTTTAAGATGGTAGTGGCCTGACTTTGTAATTGTCTGAAAGTGGCAGTTAAAATTTAAATCAGGAGTCCATCACAACACCAAGGTTTCTGGCTTGGTTTGTGGGCTACATCGACAGGGATTCTAAGTGAGCACTGATTTTTAATTGTTCTTTTTTGGCACCAGTCTTCAGTTTTCTCTTTGTTTAACTGGAGGAAATTTTGGCTCATCTAATCAGTGATTTGTTCAATACAGTTTTTTAGTGATTGTATGGGACCATAGTTACTTGTTAAGATAAATCTGAGTGGCATCAGTATGATTAATTAAAGATACTTTGTTGCCTTCCATGCTTTAAGGAACATTTAGATGGACACGGGAGCAGGCAGAGGATAGAAATATTGCAGAGCATGTGCAGGCTAATGTGATTAGTTAGATTGGCATCATGATCAGTACAGACATAATGGGCTATAGTGCCTGTCACAGCTCAGTATTGTTCTATGTAAAGCACCCACAGCCTCTGTATGGTGTGGAGCTGCTCTTGGCACTAACTTGGAAAGGTTGTTGTAGTGGGTGCAGGTGCTAGAAGGAGGTACAAGGTAAGAAGTGGTTATGGCAAGCTGATACCTGTATTTGTAAATTCATTTTCTCCCGGAGACTGCTCTGCTATTGGCCTGTTCAGTGTACCAAGGCCAAGTTATTCTGATAAGAGCACCAATTTTGTTTATATTCTCAAGGGCTCAATTCTCTTTTCCAGGAGGCAAGCTAATCATTAATAGACTTAAGTGAATGAAACAAATATGCAGTAATTGATGTATGTTTACAGGGAACTATTTCTTCAACTATTAACGATACTCCAACTGGTTAACGATCCACAAACTGTCTCGCTAACCACTACATTACCGTGACTATATCAGTGGAATAGCCGAATAATGTCACACTAACCACTACACTAGTGGACTGTATCAGTGTGTTGAGTTGTATTTATCTCTCACTGTATGTCCATTTTGTTCCTGTTTCCTTCTCCTGCAGGTTCTGGGGCTTCTTTTGTGTATTATCAGTTGGTTGGATCTCTTCTATGCTGTCCACGAAATGGTGAACCAAAAAGGATGGGTCCTAGCATATTTCATCAGTCCTCTGCTGCTGGGAGTCACAATGGTGAGCAAATTGCTATCACAGAATGTTCACCGCATGAGAGCCAACCATTCAGTCTGTCAGGGTCATATTGTTTTTTTGCAAGGGGCCACCCAGTTAGCCCCGCTCTCCATCCTCTGCCCCAGAGCCTTTCGATTTCTTTCCCTTCATGTACTCAGCCTGCTCCTTTGACAGCTCATGCCATGTGTCCCTAACCCTGCCCACTTCCTTTGTTTTCCAGGTGTCACTTTTGCCAGTTAATTTCAGTTCTTAGTCCCTCCATGGTGAGAATTTTCTCTCCACCTGCTCGGTCTATCCTCACCACGGTTTCAAATGCCATCAGACACAGGAGCAGAATTAGGCAATTCTGCCCATCGATTCTGCTCCACAATTCCATCACGGCTGGTTTATTATTCCTCTCACCCAACCTCCTGCCTTCTCCCAAAACATTTGCCAGCCTTACTACCAAGAAACTATCAACCTCTGCTTTAAATATACACAGTGACTTAGCTCCCATGCTGTCTGTAGCAATGAGTTCCTCAGATTCACTCACCTTTGGCTAAAGACATTCAACCTCATCTCTGTTCTAAATGGATGCCCCTCGATTCTGAGGTTGTGCCGTCCAGTTCTAGACTCCCCCTCTGTAGACACCGTGAACTTTGTGCACAAACACTCAAATCTCTCTGTTCTTTAGACCAACCTCCAGCGTCGCGTCTTCTCATTCTTCGACCAAATATAACATCTTTCTGTATATCATCTTCTCATCATTGCCATATAGTCATTTTAAAGTCCCTGTCTGTATCTGCCTGAAATATGTTATTGTCATTGATTGATGGCGCTGGGCCTTTACTCCCTCAGTAGAGTGCATGTGGAGAGGATGTTTCCTATGGTAGGGGAATCTAGGACCAGAGGGCACAGCCTCAGAATAAAGAGACATCCATTTAGAATGGAGATGAGGAGGATGAGAGTGGTGAATCAGTGGAATTTGTTGCCATAGGCAGCTGTGGAGGCTAAGTCATTGGGTATATTTAAGGCAGAAATTGATAGATTCTTGATTAGTCAGGGGATGAAGGGATAGAGGGAGATGGCAGGAGATTGGGGTTAAGAGGAAAATGAATCAGCCATGATGAAACTGCGGAGCAGACTCGATAGGCCAAATGGCCTAATTCTGCTCCTATATCTTATAGTCTTGTGGTCATCTTGTGATTATATGTCCACGTTTACCACATTAACTAATTTTCCCTCGCCTATTCATAGTTACTTCTTCAAAATACTCTGTCAAGTTGGTTAGACATACTTTGTCTTTAACAAATCCACACTGGCTTTCACTGTCAATCCTCAATTGTGCAGATGACTGCTAATTCCAATCTATGTGGATGCTTCCTCAAGAATTTTATATTCTCCTGTACTATCCACCTGAGGATATCCATTCCTTTCCTAACCCATTGAAAACATGTGCTGAATAATGAGACTGTAATTCTGCAATGGGATTTAGATTGTGTGAGAGAGCAAAAGCCCACCCAATGGAGTATAATGTGGAGAAATGTGAGCCCATGCACTTCAATAAGAAAAATCAAAAGGCAGGTTATTATCTAAATGGAGAGAGGCTGCAAATGAGTGAAATATAGGGTGTATGAATAGATGTTATAGAATGAGTGAGGTATAGCATAGATCTACAAGCATAATTGGGAAATTTGGCCTATCAAGTCTGGTCCACCATTCCATCATGGCTGATTTATTATCCGTCTCAACCCCATTCTGTTGTCTTCTCCCTGTAACCTTTGAGGCCCTGATTAATCGATTTCCTATCTAACTCTGCCTTAAGTATATCCAATGACTTGGCCTGCACAGCTGTCTGTAGCAATGAATTTGACAGTTTCACCACCCTCTGGCTAAAGAAATTTTCCCCATCTCTGTTCTAAATGGACGTCCCTCAATTCTGAGGCTGTCCCCTCTGGTTTTAGACTCCCCTTCTATAGGAAACATCCTCTCCACAGCTACTCTATCCAGGCCTTTCAATATTCAATAGGTTTCAATGAGATTCCCCTCCCATTCTTCTAAACTCTAACAAGTACAGGCCCAGAGACATCAAAAGCTTCTCATATGTTAACCCTTTAATTTCTGTGATAATTCTCTTGAATCTCCTCTGGATCCTTTCCAATGCCAGCACATCCTTTCTTAGATAAGGGGCCCAAAACTGCTCACAATATTCCAGGTGTGGTCTGACCAATGCCTTATAAAGCCTTAGCATTATATCCTTGCTTTTATATTCTAGTCCTTTTGAAATGAATGTTAACATTGCATTTGCCTTCCTTACAGCTGACTCAGACTGCAAGTTAGCCTTTAGGGAATCCTGTGCAAGGACTCCCAAGCTGCTTTGCAACTCTGATTTTTGAATCGGGTTGAAGTACAAGGTGCATGAATAGATGGGTACTGCAGATGACTGAATTACAGAATGTACGAATAGATGTTGTAGTGCATGAATCATAATCAGCAGGCATGCCCAATGTGTAGTTATACAGAGTGCTGGTGAGGCCTTAGCTGGAAAACTCTGTATAGTTCTTAGTCCCCTGATCTTAGAACAAAGTTCAGTAGTGTTTTGGCAGTCCAAAGGTGATTCTCCAGGTTAATTGCTGGGATGATAAAGTTATCCTATCAAGGGAGACTAAATAGTTTGGACCTGTATATCTTGTTTAGAAGAATGAGGGGTGACTCTATTCAAATATAAAAGACCATAAGAGGGGCTTGAGAGGGCAAAAATGTTGAACAGGAATAAACAATTGACGTTTCAGGCTGATACCTATCAACAGGGTCTGATGAAGGTACTTGGCCCAAAATGTTGACTGCTTATTCCCCTCCATACAGCCTGAGGGTAAGTGTTAAGATGTTTTATAGTGGGAGAGTCATGTACAAGGGGACATAACTAGAAGCTAAGGGGCTAGCCACTTAAAATGTGTACATTTCTTCTGACAGAGGGTGGTGAATCTCTGGAATTCTTGCCCAGTAAGTGGAAGAAACTAAGATCGTTTATAGAACCACAGAACCATAGAACATTATGCATAGAAACAGGCCTTTTGGCCCTTCTTGGCTGTGCCGAACCATTTTTCTGCCTAGTCCCACTGACCTGCACCTGGACCATATCCCTCCATACACCTCTCATCCATGTACCTGTCCAAGTTTTTCTTAAATGTTAAAAGTAAGCCCGCATTTACCACTTCACCTGGCAGCTCATTCCATGATCCTACCACTCTGTGTGTGAAGAAGCCCCCCCTTAATGTTCCCTTTAAACTTTTCCCCCTTCACCCTTAACCCATGTCCTCTGGTTCTTTTCTCCCCCAGCCTCAGTGGAAAAAGCCTGCTTGCATTCACTCTATCTATACCCATCATAATTTTATATACCTCTATCAAATCTCCCCTCATTCTTCTACGCTCCGGGGAATAAAGTCCTAACCTATTCAACCTTTCTCTGTAACTCAGTTTCTCAAGTCCCGGCAACATCCTTGTAAACCTTCTTTGCACTCTTTCAACCTTATTAACATCCTTCCTGTAATTTGGTGACCGAAACTGCTCACAATACTCCAAATTCGGCCTCACCAATGCCTTGTACAACCTCACCATAACATTCCATGGTGTATTATGATGTACTTGACCTGGAAAAGAACACACAAGAAAGCAGGACCAGGCCCTTTCAATCTGCCTCGCATTTAATATGATCAAGGCTGCTCCTCCATTGTGCCCATTTCCACACACCCCTGCATTCCTCAATCAATCTGGGAGGGATTCAGGTATTCCTAACGGGCCTTGAAGTGACCCAGAATGAGGTCCTCCTGCAGAGTACTGCGATGTCAGCGCTGGCGGTGGGGTGAGGTAGTGGCATCCATTTTAATGCACCTCTTTGTTGTCACTTCAGTTACTTGCAACATTTCTGATCCAGTACGAGAGGCTGCGAGGAATCCAGTCCTCTGGAGTTCTCCTCTTCTTCTGGCTCATCACACTGGTTTCTGCCATATTGACGTTCCGCTCAAAGATGCTGACAGCGTGGCGTGAGGTGAGTGGGAGGTTACGAGGTGGGCACAGGTACTCATTGCTCAGGATGCAGGACTATGAACATCAGATGAGGTAACCGTAACTTGTGGAGGAGTGAGGTGTTGAGGGCACAAGGGGCAAATGGACCTGACAACTCACCCTCTCTGACAAATGGCATCCATCATTAAGCACCCTCACTACCCAGAACAAGATCTCTTCCTAATACTGTCATCAGAGAGGAGGTACAGGAGTTAAAGACCCACACTTAATATTTTTCAGGAACAGTTTTGTCACTTCCACATCAGATTTCTGAACAGCCCATGAATACAAACTCACTATTTTGCTCTCTTTTTGCACTATTTATTTAATTTCAGAAAGGCAGCATCCATCATAATTACCCCCACCTCACACAGGACATGCCCTTAGAGAGGAGGTATGGGAGCCTAAAGACATTTTCTTCCCAGAATGAGCACAAGAACATTACTTCACTATTTTGTTTGCTCTCTTTTTGCTCTGCTTATTTCGATTCAAGATCATTTAATGTCATTTCCTGTACACAAGTGTAAGGAAAATGAAATAATTGTTATTCCAGATCCAATGCAGCACAAAAAAAAACACACAAAAGACACAATAATAATACTAAAAAAAATGATAGCTTGTATACATACATTGATTGTATATCCATAAGGTGATGCTAAATTGTACATAATGTGACTGACAGGAAATGGTAAAAAGTAGTGGTGAGTGGAGGTGTAGCTCAGCCTTTCTGCTTGGGGAAAGTGTCTGTTTTTGAGGCTAGTGGTCCTGGCGTGGATGATATGTAGCCTCCTCCCTAATGGGAGTAGACAAATATGTATATATTTCTTATAATAATTTACAGCATATTTTAAGTCTTATTCTGACTGCTGCCACAAAACAAATTTCACAACATATGTCAGTGATAATACACCTGATTTTGAATCTGACAACAGTACAATGACTAAGAAGTTTTGTTCAGTTCTTCTGGAGGTGTCTTTGTACCCTTGTTGTTGGCAACTTGTTTTTACTGTTACAGTTAGTGACTTCCCCACGGTGTACCCTGTAACCTCAGAGTCTAGTAACCTGCTGCTGCCTTGCCTGAGCAAGCAGAGGGAAGCCATGTTGTCAGTACCCAGGGGGAAGCAGTTGACTCTCTGCTGGGTCTTGGGGATTCCATGGCTTGGTTGTGGGATGTGCCCCTGAATGGGGCAGTGTTCCAGTGTACGGACAAGTCTCTGGAGTTCCCCATGAGGGTGGGTTAGAATATGTGGAATAATAGAGATGGCTTTGGAGTTGGAAGGATATTTACAGGATTAATTTACAGTATGCCAGGGCCTGGAACTCCAAATGATCTGACCAACTGCTCTGTGTTTCTCTTCAGAAAAGTGTGTCCGATGTCTTCCGATTCACCACGTTCTGCATGTACTTTGCCCTTGTTCTGATTCAGTTCTGTCTCTGCTGCCTCAGTGAGCCTTCTCCATACTTCTCCAGCATACCATCAGATGTGGTGAGTTCTGCTCTGGCTGACATTGCATTTCACTCACCTTCCTACTTCCAAAACACGGGGACTTCGCAAGACCAACAATCTGGTCAGGGGTTTTCGGCATGGCTTTGTGGGTTGTCATGAATCAAAACATCCTGAGTTCAAGTCCCACTGCGGACTCCCATGGAAGGAAGCTGCCTATCAGCTGTATTCCCTTACTCAGTCTGCAAGGAGCTGCAGTGGGATGCACTTCTCGCAGGTATAGTCAACAGGGATGCTGGAGGTCTCCCTGACCTCACATCCTGTAAGAAGAGCTCACTTCTGCCCTGGGTTCCATTCTGACTGCTCTACCTGTGCAATAATAAAGAAAGAGAAACCTACCAGAAAAGGACTTAGGAGAGCTAGGAAAGCCTATGAAGGCCTTTGTGGGTAGGATTAAGGAAATCCCAAGCCGTTCTACACATACATGACTCGAATGAGGTGAGAAATGATCAGGGATGCTGAGGGTAGGAACGATCAGGGATAGTGAGGGTCTGAACGATCGGGGATAGTGAGGGTCGGAACGACCAGGGATAGTGAGGGTAGGAGCAATCAGGGATAGTGAGGGTAGGAGTGATCAGCGATAGTGAGGGTAGGAGTGATCAGCGATAGTGAGGCAAGGAACAATTGGGGTTAGAAGAGGAAACATTTGCCTGAAGTTGGAGTTCGACTACTCTGTGCTTCAGTATTCACCAGTGAGAAGGGACAAGGAATGTGAGTCATGTGAACATGTAAAGGTTAAGAATGAGGTAGTACTGAAACTTCTAAAAACCTTTTGGATAGATAACTTACCCAGGCTGGACAAGATATACCCTTGGTTCCTACTGTGGAAGAGATTGCTGCTTTTGTTGTTGCATCCTCACTGGCCAGAGGAGTAGTATCAGAAGATTGGAGGGCAAAGAAAGTTACTCCTTTGTTCAAGAAAGGTAATAGGGATAATCGTGGGAATTATAAACCAGTGAGTCCTAGATTAATGAGTGTTTTGGGGAAACATAATCCGATTAAGGATAGCCAGCATGGCTTTGAGAGGAGCTGTCATGTCTCATGAGACAGATTGACTTTTCAAGGAAGTGTCAAAGGAAAGTGATGAAGGTTGACAGTGGGTGTGTTATGTATGGGTTTTTGTAAGGTATTTGACTAGGTTGCCGATGGAAGGCTTATTCCAAAAGTCAGGAGCCATAGGGTCCAGGGAAATGTAAGAGTGTAGATTTGGAATTGGCTTGCCCAGAGAAGGCAGACAAGGTATGAGTAGATGGAGAGTACTCTGCCTTGAGGTCAGTAACTGGTGGTGTCTTCCACAAAATCAGTTCTGGGACCTCTGCTCTTTTTGATTTTATAAATGACTTGGATGAGGAAGTAGAAGGGTGGGTGAGTGAGTTTGCAGATGACATGAAGATTGGTGGAGTTGTGGATAGTATAGGTTGTCATAGGTTACAACAGAACATTGACAGGGTGCAGAAGTGCAGATGGAATTCAACCAATCTGGAAAAGTGAGGAGTTCTGCACTTTGAAAGGTTGAAATTGATGACAGTACAAAGCTAATAGCAGGATTTTTAGCCGTGTGGAAGAGCAGAGGGTTCTTGGGATCCATGTCCATTGATCCCTTGAAGATGCTTTATAGTTGATAGGATGGTTAAGAATGCATATGATGTGTTGGCCTTTACTAGTCAGGGGATTGAGTTCAAGAGCTGTGAGGTAATATTAGAGCTCTATAAAACCCTGGTTAGACCACACTTAAAAGTATTGTATTCAGTGCTGGTCAGCTCATTATAGAAAGGATGTGGAAGCTGTAGAGAGGGTGCAGAGGAGATTTATCAGGATGATGCCTGGATTAAAAAACACATCTTATGAGGATACGTTGAGTGAGTGTGGGCTTTCTTCTTTGAAGAGAAGGCAGACAAGAGGTGACTTGATAGATGTGTACAAGATGATAAGAGGCATAGATCGAGTGGATCATTAGAGACTTTTTCCCAGGTAGCAATGGCTAATATAAGAGGACATACTTTAAAGGTGATTGATTGGAAGTTTATGGAGGTGTCAGAGGTAAGTTTTTTTACGCAGAGACTGGTGGGTGCTTGGAATGTGCTGCCAAGGGTGATGGTAGAGGCAGATATGTTAGGGTCGTTTAACAGACTCTTGGATAGGCACATGGATGATAGAAAAATGGAGGACTATGTGGGAGGGAAGGGTTAGATTAATTCTGGAGTATGTTAAGTGGATAGCACAACATTGTGGGCCAAAGGCTATACTGTTCGGATGTTCTAAGTGGTAAGGGGTTGACAGGCAGGTAGATGTACAAGCAAGTAGGTTGAGAATCTACTTGGCACCTTGGCCTTTCCTGCAAAAGGTCTGAGTTAGGAATTGGGGAATACTGTTACAACAGGCTGTTCTCCTTGTGCCTATTTCACCAGGCATCCTAACTCCATTGTTGTGGTCTGAAAATTCAGATTGATAAAAGTTATATCTTTCCAAACCTCTGAATTGATAGGTTTACCTGCCCTGCCAACCTGGTGCTTTGGAAAGTTGTAACTTTATATTCTCATGTTGTAAGTTTTACAGCCACTGGTGAAGCATTTGTACTGTAGGGAACAGATTTGTGCAAGTCCCAGAGCTGCCTTAAAAAGTGACCAGGACTAAACTGGAACTTGACTAGAATAATCCAGGGATGAGGGACCCCTTCTCCACCAGAGTAGTGCTCCTTGAACACGTGGGAGGGTGACAGGGGATGTAATAAGGGATTGGAATTTGATGGAGGAGGTAGGGGAGAAACTGGGCTGGTGACAGTGAATGAATGAGATTGGTAAAATAAGAGTCAGCATTCAGGGTCATTGCTATGTGATCAGAGCTCAATGAGCTGCCAGTGGAAGTGGATGCAAGTTTGATTACAACATTGAAGAGAAGTTTAGATATGTACATGGATGGGAGGGATATGGAGAGTTATGGTCCAGGTGCAGGTCGATGGCACCAGGCAGAATAATAATTAAACATGGACTAGATGAATTGAAGGGCCTGTTTCTGTGCTGTAATTGCAAGAAATATCGTGAGAAAGGTGGATAATAGTGCCGAAGAGGAGGTAGCTGGTTTACAAACAGTGGTAATGTGCAGAGAGGAAAGGCTGTTGATAGGGCAAAATTGCAGTCAACAGGATGAATTGCAATGTAAAAAATGGACAAAATCAAAAAGGTGAATACAGGACTGAAGGTATTGTAATTGAATGCACGCAGGATACAGAAGAAAGTAGATGAACTTGTAGCACAGTTGCAGATCAGCATGTATGATGTTGTAGGCATCACTGAATCATGGCTGAAAGAAGATTATAGCTGGGAGCTTAATGTCCAAGGATACATGTTGTATCAAAAGGATAGGCAGGAAGGCAGAGGGGGTCCATTGCTCTGTTGGTAAAAAATGAATCAAATAATTAGAAAGAGATGACATAGGGTCATAAGGTTTTGAATTATTGTGGGTAGAGCGAATGAACTGCGAGAGTAAAAAGAATCTGATGGGATTGTATACAGTAATAAGGATGTGGTCTGCAAATTACAACGGGAGATAGAAAATGCACGCCAAAAGGGCAATGTTACAATACTCATGGGAGATTTCAATATTTCAAAATCAGTTTGGTGCTGGATTACAGGAAGGAGAATTTCTAGGGTGCCTTTGAGATGGCTTTTTAAGAGTAGCTTGAGGTTGAGCCCACTAGAGGATAAGCTGTTCATTAGCAATGAACTAGAATTGATTAGAGAGTTCAAGATAAATTGACCATCAGGGGCAAGTGATCATAATTTGATCAAATGCACCCTGAAATTTGAGAAGCAGAATTGAAAGGCAGATGTATCAATATTACAGTGGAGTAAAGGAAATTAAAGAGACATCAAAGAGGAGTTGACCAGAATTGATGGGAAAGAACACTGGCAGGGATGATGGCAGAGCAGCAATGGCTGGAATCTCTGGAAGCAATTTGGAAGGCACAGGATATATACATCCCAAAGAAGAAGTAGTATTCTAAAGGCCAGATGACACAAATTCGACTAACGAGGGAAGTCAAGGCCAAAGAGAGGGCATGCAAAAGAACAAAGATTAGTGGGAAGTTAGAGGATTGGAAAACTTTTAAAAACCAATAGAAAGCTACTAAAAAGGTCATTAAGAAGGTAAAGATGAAATACAAAAGTAAGCTAGCCAATAATATTAAAGAGGATACCAAAAGCTTCTTCAGATATATAAGGTATAAAAGAGAGATGAGAGTTGATACCAGACCACTGGAAATGATTGCTGGAATGCTGCTGGAATAGCACAGAAAAATTAATGGTTGAGGGTATGAATAATTAGGCCTGTGGATGTGGTGTTAGTGAAGCAGAATGCTTTTGAGAGCTCTTGCAAAGGGGCAAAATAAGCTTAATGCTGGGAGATGGTGATTCTATGGGGATAAAATTGATTTGAATTTGATTAGTTTTGCTCTCACCACAGAATTCGTGCCCAGAAGTAGACGCTGGCTTTCTCTCAAGGCTGACATTCTGGTGGTTTACTGGGTAAGTCACAGTACTCTTAAAGAGTATGCTGTCACCATATCAGTTTAAAACAATTGTCCTTTGAGGTGAAAACATGTGCCATCTGATATCTGACAGAGAAATGCTGTCAATGCCAATACATTTGCAAGAAGTCTTAAAGGAGGCTTTCTCTCAGACAGATTATTGCACGCACAGTGCCCCACCCTCACCTGAAAGGAGTTGTGACATAGACCAGTCACTCACATTTCCCATTGTGCTCAACACTC